>NW_009728600.1:2899-25948 GCF_000703405.1 Apaloderma vittatum
TTGTGAAGGCCTGGCGCCGTATCTCCTGCCCTCCGCTGGGAATGCGTGACAGATTTTAACAGAAGCCAGCACACAAAAATAAGCAGACGACAAGACTCCAGAGATCCCTAGTCTCCCTTAATTACAGTTATAAAGGTAAAACCAAGTAGACGTCGAGCTCATGCTTGATTCAAATATAACATCAAAAGTGGAGAATAAAGGGAAATACTCTCTTACACTACTGCTTTTTGCTATTTATGGGCAGTTTTAATGCTTTCCTGTATTTGCTTTGCCTTGGTGCCCACAGCACCATGTTCCCACTCCTCCAGGGTTGCTTTTGCCCTCTGGACATCACCATGAGGTTCTCAAGGAGTGTTTTTCCCCTCTCTGCAACCCCAGAGCTGGGGGTGCACCTACACGGGTGCCCCGTGCTGGGGTGCCTGTCACTGGGGCTCACGTCGAGGTGTGTCCCGGGGGCTGGTGGTGATGTGTCCCAGGGGCTGGTGGTACCGTGTCCCAGCGGGACGGTTGGCATGGGGGGGTGTCGCAGACTGGGATGCGCTGGGTTGCTCCGGGGAATGCAGTAGCCATGGGAACATGGGGGGTGTGGATGCTGGCTGGGCTTTGCTTTCTCACCGCTGAAGGAACTGCTCTTGCCTGCTTTGAGCGGCTCATCTCAGCGAGACGTCAGGTGGGAGCACGCGGCAGCCGGGATGGGCATACGGACACAACAGGGTGGGCGGGCAGATGTGGTGGGATGGACGCACAAAGGAGAAATCCTCTGTCTGCATACTCATCGTGGCCACTGCCACCTTCACCGGCTCTTGGGCTCCTGCAAGCTCCCAGCCTCCGGCCGGCAGAGATGTGAAATCCTCAGCTCTGGTCAAGGGAGGGTCCCTGAGAGAACAGGAAGGACTGGCAGAGAGGAACACAGACAGACACATGCAAGCCGAGGCTGAAAACGTGGCACCCACCAGCAGCTGCTAGCAGAGCACGAACCACCGGGTTGTGCTGCTTGACACATTTGGAGCTTTAATGGGGTCCAGCAGCAGAGGTGTCAGCATGAAGATAGGGTGAGAGCAAAAAGGCCAGAGGAGAGGAAAGGGAAAGCACAGGGAAACAAAAAAATCTAATGTCTATATGGTGCCTCACAGAAACTCCCGAGGGAGCTGCTTCATGGTTTTTGGGTGGTGTCCTTCACCACGAAATGTCCTGGAGCTTCATCATTCCTAAACACAGCCGAGCCCAGATGACCTCTGCAGAGGGATCAGTTCTGAGCAGCACCCAGTACTGCCCAGCCCTGGGGGTCACCTTCCTCTGGTGATTATCATTGCAAAAAAGTTCCCTGCAAGGAAAGGAATATTTTCTTCACTTCTACCTAAATTTGGCTGCAGGTTTTAAAAGCACTATGTGGCCCCAATAGAGCCTTAATTTGTTATTTTGATGAGCATGCTTGGTGCAGTTTCCCCCGAGACTGTCAACCAGCTGGTGAACGCTTGTGCTGGAGATTCAGAAAGCTCCGGGTGCAGAATGCAGGTCCTGTGCAGAGAAGTCTACTTAGTTACAACAGATGTGCATGCTGCCTCAAAAACCAGCTCCTCACCTTGGCATTGCTGAAAAATGAGATGTGATCTCCGAGAAAAGCTATAGCAGACATATTCCTTAGAAACCCCGCAGCAGGAGAGACGACTGTCCTTCAGAGCTCTCTCCTGGCCACGCTGCTGCCTTAGGAAACCACGGGGGCTGACATCTAATTGTATTTGAGCCCCTCTGCTGGTTGTGGTTTGTTTGTTTTTTTAATCTCCCTCAGTTCCCTCTTAGGCTGCTGGATGACAGCCACCACCTTCCCGGAGCAGAGTCGGACCTTCAATGTTCCCAAAGAACTAAAAAAGCCCTAAGCAAAGGGATCCAGGATGCATTTGGGTGGGAGGGGGAGAGTTTCTGAATGCATCAAAGTGCAAAAGATGCCTTTTTTTTGGTAACCTCCCTTTTTCATATTGAGAGAGCAGGAATCATCTACTCTGTTGGTCCTCCAGATGATCTCCATCAGCAGCTGAAGACCAGGAGGTCCACGACGGCAGCAGCATCTCCTTCACGAGACATGACTATGTGCAGCAGGGTGTGATTTGTGTTCAGGCTGCTTCCAACTCTCCGTTTATTTTTTGCCATCGATGCTGAAGGGAGCTGGCAGGAAAGCAGGTTTGTTAAAATTCAGCTCAGACCGTCCTCCTTGACAACTGAGGGAGAAAAGTTAGGCTGGAAAACCTCCACACCACTGAATCATTCGCCTCCCCGCGTTGCAGAAGGGGCTCTCCTGCAGGAGAAGCATCTCTCCTTTAGACGAGCAGAGAACAAGCAGGGAAAAAAAGCAAGGATGTCCTTTGCAATAAGTAGCATAACTAGAGGAGAAAGGCACAAACTCCTTTTCCCTTCTTAGGTCCCATTAAAGGCAAGAGGCTGCCCAAGTTGCCTCCCTCTTCAGAAGGTACCGGGTGCCAGACGAGGCCAAGTGCATGGGCTTGGCTCCAAATGTGGCGGAATTAATTGTGGCACTAATTTCCTTCACCAAGCCATGGATGAGGTGTGTGGGAAGGTTGATGGTGGAAAGGGCAGGGATACAAGTGTGGGGTTTGCCCTTAGTTATGGGGGTCTGCTCCACCATGGGGGCCTCCGACTACAAATCCCATGAGGGGGGACCAGCACAGCCTGGTGCTCTGGTCCTCTGGCTTGTCTCTCCTTGGATCCTGCACTCGCTGACTCTGTCTGCCTTCTCTAGGCTGATCTTCTCACTTAGAATTTTAAAATTAGTCATTATTATTATTATTATTATTACACTTTTAATCTAAAGCCCTATTTTCAGTTTCTTACAGCTTCCCAAGGTAATTAGTTTGGGGGCTGGAGAACTTCACGTTTTCAGAGTTGAGTATGTGAAGGGTTTTCTTAATTCCAGCTGGTTTTGTTTGTGTGAGAGCATTTAAAGAAAAGACGTGGATTAGTAAACAAACATATATAAAGAAGGTTTTCTAGAGAGGTTTTTCATGCTGAATTGTATTTACAAGTTTTACTTTACACCCTATCTGGTTTCATTACGGATTCAAAAGGATGCTGACGAAGCAGAAAGCCTCGAGAAAGGAGCAGAGCAACACAAGCTCTCTCGTTGTTTATTCCCATAATGAAGGAAGGACAAAGCCCCAGGGAGCGCGGCCCAGGGACCCACGGGTGACGATGTGCTTCGCCACCCAAGGCCATTAAAGGCTGAGAATGGGATTAAGTGCCCGGCCCTTGGCTCCATCACAACATTAAGGGCTTGGTGCAAATCCATTATCTCATGCTGGCCTAAAAATAAACACTCAAAATTATTCGGAGCGCTGAACAGGATTTTGCTTCCTCCTCACACTTAGTCATAGAATCCTTTTATCAATATTAATGTTAGGAACCCAGGCACGTTTCTGCCTTGTGCAAAGAAGCAGAGCATAGACCTGCTCTACTCAGGGAACGCGGCTCTTGGTGGGCACCTGCTGTGGAGTGGAGGACACACAGTCCTGCACTGTGCCGCAGTTGTCATGGCAAGAGCTCCTTGTTTTTTAAATTCAGTTGCAGAATAAGCCATTTCTAGACCCCATGTTAGTTGCTGCCAGGCACCGCGAAGTCCTCGTGACGTGGAGCTGCTCTGGCCGCCTGAACTCGCAAGAGAAGCTGGCATGTTTACTTCCAGATGAGATCACGTCGTGTGGAGCTTGTTTAGATCTCAGGCAAAGATTGAGGTTCCTTTCTACAAAGCGTGACATGGCAGCTCTGTCTGTCCGTATAGGCGTACGGTCAGATTTTTAATGTGTGCATGATATGTGCAGCACCCAGCTTATATATAGACTTGCTCGTATTTGTCATTGTTTCCCAACTGTGAATAAAAAATAATTACCTGCTCTTTGATGCTGATACACTAGCCATAGTTGAATACCACTAAAAGTCATTGTTAATTACTCGTTAAGGAGTTGTGTACTTAAAAAATGTAACGGCCTGAAACTGTTGGATTTACAGTGTGATAGCTGCCAATTAATTGGAAGTCACTTTCAGTGCAGAAACACCAAGATTCTATCACATCCATTTCTGATGGGGAAAAAGTCCATGGATAAATTTCATATTAAACTTGCTGTGAATAAACACTTTGTTAAAATGAAACTTGATTTTTCACATTAGCACATGTATTTATTTTGCTGCCAGTCTCTTTCAATGAAAACCTGGCAATCCATTCATCAGTGAGCTGCGGGACCTGCAAGGGAGCCGTCCTCCCTCTTGACAGCCCAGTTCTGGGAGATGCCAGCTTCTCTTGAACACAGAGAATTCTGCAGAAATCCGCGATGAAAACATTACATGAATGGGAAACGAACAAGTTTTTGGTCATATTCAGGCTTTGTGTGCTTGGCAATCACCAGCATCTGACAGGCTACTCGCAACTGAGAACGCTGCTGTAATTTTTCACCTCTGGATGCAGAGAGCATGTCTAGGGATGCACACAGGGGCTGCCAAGTGCTCAGTGGGGCTGAGGCTCCACGTGCTTGCCTGTCCATCCAACCATCCATCCATCCAACCATCCATCATCCATCCCTCCAAACCACCCATCTCTCCATCCATCCCTCCATCCATCCCTCCATCCATCCATCCCTCCATCCCTCCATCCATCCAACCATCCACCCATGCCCAAACAGGACACCACTGCTGTCCTTCAGCTGCAGACAAGTGCGCTAATTTGTGGTCCCAGCAGCTCCCACGTGCTGTTCCACTCTACTTTCCACAGTGCTTCCCCCGCCAGCACCACGATCCAGCCTGGCCATCCTGGGGTTTGACTTTCGGAGGGCTCAAGCTAGTGTGAGACACGTTTGCTCAGATGCAAAAAATGCGCTGAGTCAGCTTCGGGTAGTGCCCATCCAGGTGGATGCAGGGAAGTGTTCTCAAATCTTACCCCTTATCCATCACCCCTCGCATTCCTGAGCACACAGAAGTGGGCAGGCGAAGGGATGGATGTCCCAGCCGGACGGTGAGGGTCCCTGCCATGCTCCAACAACCCTTGAGGTTGCCAAAGGCAGCATCCACATGGCAGTGGCTTCTGCTGTGCAGGACCTGCTAGCATCAAGTCCTGGCTCCCAGGCTTCAGCTCATGGAAGTTTTTATGGGAAACATTAACGGGAGAAAAGAAACCAACAAAAGACGGCACTTCAAAAAAAACTCACTCAGCATCAGCCAGTTTCAGCTTAAAAGTGCAAAAAGAATCCAAAATACAACTTATTCGCACGAGTGAAAAATGAGGACACCGAAATCATGTGTGCACCTAGCACATTTCCAGCCATCCGTGCACCAGTCTCCCTATATCTATATATTCCCTACGTTGGTGCCTATGCTGCCGTGGGCTCGCAGGGGCTGGAGGTCTTGCCCCCGCGATGCTCACAGAGATGTTGCTGGGCATAAGCTCCATACAGTTTCCTGCAGAAACTCACTGGACTGTTCATAAATTTAGAAATAGTTTCTCTGTTTTACAACACCAAAGCTTCAGCCTTGTGTTTTCACCTCTAGTTTCCCAAATAGAAGCTGTTCTCCTCCAAAAATTTTAAGCTTAATTTAACTTTCATTGAATTAAGGAGCCTCATTCCCTCTAATAGGGAGGTACATCATGAAATGAATTCTGAGAGGCTTTCCAGATGGAAAGGGGAAAAATATACGTATATTGTAAAAAAATCCAAGTTATGTGGTTTCCACAGTTTTAAAAATAAAACCTGACAAATAGATTTAGGGGAAAAAAAGGAGGGGAAAAATCAGAATATGTCAGTAACAATTATCTCTATAACAGGGGACTAAAGGGTGAGATTTTGTATTTTAGCAGTAACAGTTTCCACATCTTTTGGGGGTGCTTTGGGATCCCCTGGCAGCACACGAACCTCCCCAGGGTCAATTATTCTCCCTTGAGCCATCCAGAAAGACACTGCGTCTTCCCAGTTCATGCTTTGAAATGATCCTGTGCGAGGACCCCCCCTGCCTTGCCAGTGGTTTCTTCATTATTTCCAGCTCATCTGCCACTGGAAATCTTGAAACCTTGCTATTACCGACAATTTTGTGGGGGTAGAAAGAGGCCGCGAGGCACTCTGAAAGCTATGCAGTTCCACAGCATTTTTTTTGCTTCTTTGCTTGTTCCAGGGGTGTCTCTCGCCTGCTCACCTGGGTGTTTTATTATTTGATGTCTTAACCTACTTTCAAAAAACTTCCACATATCCAAAAGTTCAGCCAAACCACCTAGAACATCCCACAACCTCTCCATCCCTCCATCCCTTTCCCTAACACTGCAGAGACTGCAATAATGCCCTGAACCCAGCCGGGGGGCGGTTGGTGACATTGTGGCCTTTGCTCTCTTGCCTCACTCGCACATTTCTCTACCTATTCATAGCTCTATAAAGGTATTTTTTAGGTCTACAGCCTCCCACAGTGGTTTCTCTATTTCTGTCCCTAACATGATGGTTTTGATTCGGGTCTTGTGTTTTATTTAACATTGTTAATTTATTTTAAATGCTACAGATGCAGCTCATGCCTGGTCTTGGCACTGCTGGCAGCACAGGGCTGCCCAGGGGGCCCCCCTAATCCCCAGTTTTGTCAGGTTTATGACCACCGAGGCTGGTCCCCTTGCTGTAAAGTTTCTTTTTGTTTGTTATTGAGGTCGGGGTGGGTGTTACCCATTAGTCCAACCCTCCCTGCCTGCCAATGCCAGTATTTTAGGCTATTTCTGGGTTCACACGCAATATTATTCCTCACCCATATTGCACCAACTCCTCCCACCTCGTGGACCTGTCTCCTTTGCGGGCTTCAGCCCAGCACTTCGGTGTCTCACTCATCATCATGATTTAGACAAATTTCCGCTGCTCAATGATCCATCTCCGCGCTCCTGACACCCTGCTTCTTCCCCACCCTGCCTTGGCAGAGGAGGGCAAGGAGGAGCTTCCCTGTCTTATTATTATTTAGCTTTTCCTATGCTAACAGCATTTTTTCTTCTTTTGCCTCCCCCCCATCTTCCCATTCATCATTTGTGGTCAGCCTTCACCCACAGCAACTTTCTGATTATCTATCAGTGTCTCCTGCACCCTCCTGAGCTACTCTTTATTGCTTAATTATTTTGGAGATTTTTAATGGTGGTAGCTTTTGTCTCTAATTTTCTTATTATTATGCAGAACACCATATACAGTTCATCCAAGAAATGTCAGGGGACCAGACCGGACACTAATTGCATCTATTGTGCTTGTGCTTGTGCTCTTGATTGCACCGGTTTCCAGCAAACTGCTTGCAGCATCTGCCCCCCTCCTCCCAAAGTCACAAAATGTGGGCGTTCAGCCATGGAGGAAGAGGACTGAGGGGTGGCACTGACACCCATCTGCACCCCAGGTCGCTGGGGGTGCCTGTCCCTGGTGCTCCCGTCCCAGGCTCCTTCAGCCATGAGGCAGTGACGGCGATTTCAGGTGACTACCAGAGAAAGTATTCTGCTAAAAGGCAAGGAAAAATGACCCTAAAATAATAAAATTCACATGGCAGCCTTGATTAGCATTACAGAGGTGTCCTTCGTCCTTGCTAGCAGGGTGAGCTGACCTCCTCCAGCTGACGGCAGTGCAGGATTCATAGAACCATAGAATTGTCAGGTCGGAAGGAATGTTAAAGATCATCTCGTCCCAATCCCTGTCCTGGGCAGGGACATCCCCCACTAGATCAGGCTGCCCAGAGCCCCATCCAGCCTGGCCTTAACAACTCCCAGGGATGGGGTTGCCACCCCCTCTCTGGGCAACCTGTGCCAGGGTCTCACAACCCTCAAGGGGAAGAACTTCTTCCTACTGTCTCCTGCTGGTCTCCAAGAGAGGTTCCTAGGCCACATTTCTATGCCGTCGCCACTGAAACGTCTCATCTAGCTCAAAGAGGAGCTTGTTAGCCCCAACAGGGCCCTCGGGCCTAAACATCACCAAATTTCTCCTACGTATCATAGTATCATGGAATGGTTTGGGTTGGAAGGGACCTTCAAGACCATCTCGTTCCAACACCCTGCCCTGGGCAGGGACCCCTCCCACCAGAGCAGTTTGCTCCAAGTCCCGTCCAACATGGCCTTGGGCACTGCGAGGGAGGGGACATCCACAGCTCCTCTGGGCAACCTGGGCCAGTGCACCACATCTCCCTGTTACTCAAATTGCCATCACTGCAGCCGTTGGGTCCTACCGGTGGGACTGCCCTGCTCTGTCATCCCCACGGCCGATACGGTCACGAACCTTTGGAGACACCCCTTCAGCCTCCCCATTCCCCGACAGCCAAATTCTTCAAGCAGGGAGTTTCGCCCGGCTTTAACCACCCCACCGCAGCCAGAGCCAGGCACGGAGAAGGGGAAGGAGACCACGTGCTGTAAGAAGCATCCATGGAGAAAGAAAACCACATTTGTTTATCTGATGGGTAAGGAGGCTTTTCGCCATTGAAATTTCTTATCAGAACATGCCTTGTTTTGCAGTGGCACACAACTGTCTCTCACACCAAGGATAAAAACGGTGTTAAATAGGATGCTATGACCTACATTTTATGTATATTGTGTCTTTTATGTTGATAATGAGCAGAGAAACCTTGATATATTATCACTTACTAGGCAATATTTTTCCCTGCTTCCCTCCTTAGGATGTTATATAGCGTTTCTGGAGCAAGATGTATTTTCTTTAATTTATATCGAACCTTCTGCAAACATTACCATTTAAAAAACTATCAAGGAACACTCTATGATAAGAATATTTCCCTTTTTTAGTTTGAAAGTGCTCATGGACTTGTAGACAAAAATATTGATCACAGAAACAATGACGGCAGCCAGGTTGTCCTTCACATTATTTCTGTTCCTGCTGCAGGGAACCCCAGGACTGATCAGTGCTGGGCTCTGTACAAACCCTGAGCTCCAGCATGGACAGTCATGGAAAGCAGAAGAAGTGCTAGACATCTGCCCTGAAAAATTTGTGCTTTCTTGTGAGTTGCGGTTGTTTTTTTTTTTCATCTGACAGCCAGCTCTCATGTCCTCAGCGACGGCGAGGCTCCTCGCATGGCACACATCACAGCCCTGAACTCCTTTAGTTGGGACTTAGCCAAAAGTATTGATCTATTTTGATTTATATTGTGCTTCTGGTCTCTTTCCAGCCCTTGAAGAGCTGCCCTTGGTGTGCAGATGAATGTGCTTGATGCTGAGATCCCAGCAGTGCCCCTGATGTCTGGGCCCATCTGCTTTCTGCAGGACGGCAGTGGGATGAAACACAACCAACCACAACTCTTGAAGGTTGCAGAAAACCCACCTGAAGACTAGTCCAGTGTCTCCAGGCAGGCAGAACCCAGGAGGAAGAGCAGACCTTGGCTGAGGTCTCCAAAGCTGGTACCCTCTGTCCTGTGTGTCCCCACACACGACCTTGGCCAACCTGGCCAGTCACGCACACCTCGGTGCTCGTGAGTGCAAAAATGGGTGAGCAAGAATGAGGGAAATGAGCCTTCCCTGCTCCGAGGTCTCATGCTGCGTCTTGTTAGTCCAGGTGCAACTTTAATCAGGCTCTTGCTGAGCTGTGGTTTCGTTGTCTGCTGGCTCCTGTGTTCCAGCTCCTCCCAAAACTGGAAAGAAAGTTCTGCCCACCCGGCTGCTCTGACTCCCAGGCCAAACCATCAATGGTGCAGAGCTCATACCTTCTACAGCATCAAATCTATCATCCTTCCTTCCTGCAAGCGTGAAAGATGGATGCTCTGGCAAATGCAATGAATACATTCAGGCACTCAAAAAGTCTCCCACTAAACTGCAGCCCGTGGAGAAATCACGTAGGCTTCAAGCTGCTGGAGCCTTACGAAGGCAGGCATGGTCAGCTCTTGAGAGGAAATGGCCTCAAGTTGCACCAGGGGAGGTTTAGATTAAATATTAGGAAACATTTCTTTCCTGGAAGAGTGGTGAGGCACTGGCCCCGGCTGCCCAGGCAGGGGTGGAGTCGCCATCCCTGGAGGTGTTCAAAAAACATGTAGACATGGCATTTTAGTGGTCATGGGGGTGTTGCGTTGATGGTTGGACTTGATGATCTTGGAGGTTTTTTCCAACATTAATGATTCTATGATCCTACATCTGTGTGACTGTACCTAGGTGGGAGATCCTGACCTCCTGCCATCAGCAAGTCCCAGGTTTGGGAAGGTTAGATTGGGTGGTGCCAGAGCACCCACCCTGCGCGTGTGGATGAGAGGAGGAGGGATGAGTCCTTCTGCGAGAGGCAGCCTGTGCCAGCAAGGTGGCATCACTGTGTCCCTCAGCTATGTCAGAAAGAGCCTTTTGAGCATGACGTCTCTCCATAGACAACATTTATTTGGTCAAGATGGGGAGAAAAACCACCTTCTGGAGCATTTTATAAAGCTTGCTTTCAGTAAGAAACATTCCTGATGAATGAACGGTTTCCTAGTGCTCTCTCACTGCTCCACCTTGGCTCCTTTCTACAGACCTTACGAACTCGCCAAGCATCCTCTTCACAGGGATTGTTACGGACTGTGTTCACTATTTCTTTTTCTCCTCTTTCTTTAACATAGAGAAGTCGTCACGACTGGCACTGATTTTTCCTAGTTTCCACCCATGCATCCCCTCCGCTTTTCTCTTGTGGCTGATGGAGTGCTGTGGCACATCTCACAAAGGTTCTGGCACCCAGACTGAGCTTCATAAATGACCATGTACTTCCCAGCCGACAGTCCATTATCCTTGTAATTATCTCCACGTTTCCCTGTGTAATTGCCCTGAACCCCTGGCACTGTCCTCATTTCAGTCCAGCTTAGTATTTATCTGCTGGCCTCATGGGACATAAACTACCACAGTTCTTGTGTTTTCTTCCAAACCCTGGGCATTTCTCTGGTTTGACCAGCTTCTTGCAGCACGTGGTTCTTTCCGATGTAACTCCCCACTCTCTTCTACCTGCCTTGTTTTAACGTGTTTTTTTTTATTATTCCAAGCCATGTCCAAAGCACTGTGAGCCTCCCAAAACTCCACGGCTCCCGTTGCCCGGCATGTGGCAGTTGACACCAAGGTTGTTCTTCTGGATCCCTCCAGGCTCCATCCCCAATGTTGCTGTCACATGTTCTCCTACCTGAGGCTCCACCAGCCCTGCAGGATGGCAGAGATGCTCATGATTGCTACAGGTTCATTCTCCTTTCAGATCCTTGGGTCTCACACCCAGTTGGAGAGCATAACACTTCTCATTTTCCCCCAGGAACCAGTGTGGTGCAGGAACAAATAGAAAAACTCAGAGGGACTGGTGGAAGCAGCCGAAGAAGCATCAGTACCACACCCAGCAGGTTTTTTCCTCCTACTCCTGCTCAAATCCTTGGCTTCTGCCTCCTTTCCTTGCAGGCTTTTACTACATCACCTGCTATTCCTTGCGCAGCAGTCAACTGGGACTCAGGGGGGCTGCAGGGAGGGTCCCAGCAGCTCAAGGAGCAGTTCTGATTCTTTCATGCTTGTGCAACCTCTCTCCCAAACCGCCTTTACCAGGGGCACGAAGTATTTACGGGACAAGTTCCAGTGCCAGAGGATGGAGGGCAGCAGAAGTGGGTTTGCACAGTCCAGATGTCTATTCCTGTTCGTTCCCACTCCTGTGTGATTTCAAGTGGTGTGTAATTAGTATCAGCAGGGCCCCAAACATCAACTCCTTATTCATTTTCAGATAGACCAAAAACTGATAGCTCGGCATAAAATTGTGCACGTCCTAACAAAATGCTCCTTTTTCTGTCACAGACCCACAGATGTTGTCAGGGGAGAAATTTTTAAATCTGCCACATAACTGAAGCACCAGGTCTGCTAAAACAAAGGAATATATTCCTTGGAGAGAAGAAGTTCCTGCGTCTGGTGAAGCCAAACGCTACAGGCACTTTCTGTTCAAAATATTCAGTGCCATGAAGAGTCTTCGCATTTGAATTAGAAACAAGTGTAATCTGACCATGCTTCTTCTTTCTCTTTTTCACTGCACTCTTGATGAGGGAACAGGAGAATATTTTTCAATGGATGAAACAGCATTCGCACGCCAGAATTATGATATCTTTTTCCCAGAAGACTGATTATGAGAACTCTATTATTCTCCCCACCACACCTATGCCTGCTCAGATGAATGGTAATTAATGCGATAGGTTACGTAAAACGAGCAGTACATTTTAGAACAGCACCTTGGTGATTACATTTATTTCCCTGACAAAAGGAGAAGAGAAAATTCTTCGAAGAGTCAGAGCTGAGCATAAGTAGGCAATTCACAGGAGCAGGATTCGGAAGTCTCTGCTGAAACAGCGCTGATTGCTACCCCATCTCTAGCTCGCAGCATTAAACGGCCCCACTGTGAGATATCACACCGTCTGCCGCACTAAAAATAAAGGTGTATGAACACTTCAGTACCTGGAAAGGCTCAACAAGCCCAGAGCAGAGAATGGACAGATGGTGACACGTAACCAAGCCCTGCAGGCACCAGTATTCACCTGGGGAGCAGCGCAGGGCTGGTAGGGTGGACAGGGACTTTGAGGACGAAAAAGCAGCATCACAGCAGAGGGATGGGTGGCTGCTAATGAAGCTTCTCAAGGATCTCAGGTCCTGGCTTCCATTTAACTCAGCACCACGATTTATGGCCTTGGCACACGAAGAAGAGGGTTTGGATGGCTGAGTGCTGGCAGGCTGCCTCCAACACGAAGATGGAAGAATCGGGATGCCTTTAAAGACTGGGTAAAGCACACACTTCAGGATTAAAAAAAGAAAAACAAAACAAAATAAAACAAAACCCAGAAAAGAAGTAATTCCACTATAAGCATTGAATTTTGTATTTGCACCCCAAGACCAGCTAGGCCTCACCAGAGCCAGGCAGTAAGAACACAGGTTACCCATGCTGGTACGTGCAACGTCAGGAACAACCTTTTAAATTTATCATCTAAAACGGGCAGCAACTCAGATCTTTCAGGACAGGAAGATGAAAAGCGGCTGTGATTGCAGACTCCCTGCTCTGAATGGAGTGAGCTGCTGCTGTCGAAGCTGCTTCCTTCTCCCCCTGCCCCTATGCAGTCAGGCTGCTCTCTAAACACACAAGCATTTTTTTACAAGTATTTTTCCTCTTTTAAAAAAAATCAATTATTAAAATTGGTAAAGAATAATTAAAATTTTTTTTAAGTCTTCTCAAGTCTCACATATTTAGATATCCATGGCCAGCTTAAACCAACTTATTCCCTTGGGATGGGGAGTGCTCTGTTTTGAGGACACTGAGCTGTCGCAGCAGAATTAGACCCTTTGTTTGTCACCTGCCAAGATATAATAAGACTGTAGCATAGGTGCAAGACTGACTTAAATGTACAGAGGTTGTTGCTGGGTTTTTTTCTTCTTTTCAGAATCATGTTTGCATTAAGGTGGAGTCAGGCATCCTCTGCCCCACAGCTTACCGGGCAGACCCACTTTTTCATTTTACAGCAAGGCAGGACCTGTCACAGAAGGCTCATTCTCAAGAAACCTCAGAAGCTTCAAATGACTCTGAAGTGATGCAAAAAATCTTCAATGTTTACTAAAACTTCCCTGTTCTTGTCTCTTTCTTGAACATCTTTAGTATCTGCAACAAATATTTCTTCAAGCATCTTCTTGATTATGGGTTTAATCCAAAAGCAACAGATGAGAAAGAGATTTGGGTCAAACCCTGCAAGTATTTTGTTTATTCAATCAGAGCACAAGAATCTTCATCGAGATACAGTTCAGCTAATTTGTCCCTAACCAAAGCAGACAAGGCTTTCTGAAAATTACGTATCAGATATATAAACTTTATACAATCAATCCATAAAATAAACCTGAGATTCAAAGCCTCACTCAGCTTAATTGAACAAATTCAAACAACAAAACCAGCTGAAGTGATCTTTCTCACTTTACAGACAAGCCTCGAGTAGGGAAAAAAAAACTACATTTTCCGCATAAATTATTGGTTGTGAATTATTCACTCACTTTCATCTTGGATCCCTTCCAGGGGTTCGATTTAATTCTCACTGACGTCAAGGAGAGCCTTTTCTTCTCCTTCAATGAGATCCTGCTCCGGCTGCCCCTCCTTAAAAAGAGTCGTGAGGAGCTACTCTTCCAGTTCAGGCACTGAAGCCAAACCTGGAGCCTGGCTGGGGGGTGGGTTGGTGTGAGGGAGCCCTTCGCAGGGATCCTGGATGGAAAATCCATCTTAACCAGTCCCATCTGGAGAGGTCTTCACTGGCTTCCAGGAAAACCATGGGGTTTAGGTAGAAACATTATTTTTTTTAATTGCGCTGTTACGCTACTTGAAACTCAGAAAAGATCTTTGTTGGTTTCCTGCCTTGCCCTTTGCTCGGGGGCTCTCGAAGGACGGCAGCGCGTGGCCCTGCTGACCTCTCCATGCCAGCTATTCCTTCCCAGCGGGGATGACACTCTGTGCATTAGTTAACAGCACCGAAGCCAGACCCAAGGATTTATTTAGCATCCCATTTTTAGACTGCACTCTGGTTTACGCTGCTTTGGCTCTTAGCAGAGGCGCTGATGAAGCTTGAAGGAGGGGCTCCCTCCTGCCCGGCTGCTGCCTGCAACCTAAAGGCGCCTACATGATTTTCCTGTACCTGGCAAACTCAACGACCACACAAAATCCAGAAGCCAATTAGGCATCTTTACTTCTCTGACACAGCTCTTCCTTCTCCCTGGGAAATCAGAGCTATCGGACCCTGCCTTGCATAAACAAACCCATGGAGCTCCAGAGTTTAACTGGGGTTTATGAAACACACTTGTGAGTCTCACCCTGGCATGCCAAGGTCAAAGAACTCTAAACCTTGGGGCTTCCTGCCTATAACCTCCCACCTCATCTCCACTCTATGCTGTGCTCTCATTAACATTGTGCCTTTTTCATTCACCTCCCTCCCCAAAAGAATCTGAAGACTGACGCCTTCTTTTGCACATGCACATCGTGTTATTTAATTCTGACACGAAACCACCAGGCAGCACTGGTTCCAGTTATCCACACCACTGGATAGCCCCCCATGATTTAGATCTGCTCATCAAAGGCTCTTTTTTCCCCTGCGAACACAGAAATCAGCCCACGTCTTGCAGCTAAAGTAATGAACTCAGTTCAGCAGAGGGGAATCCACTTGTTGCAGCATCATTTCTGGTTGGCTTTTAGTGCCCCCACATTAGTCCAGGGCAAGAAGAAGACCCTAATAGCCCAATAAGATAAATTAAAAGCAAGTCCTTAGAGGCTTGTGGGCAGAGTCTGAGCAGTCAACATATAATTAACCCTAAACTGAACCACGGGAGACATTGAACCCAACTGCATCCAACGCTTCAGCTGTAACACCATCAGCATCTTCAGCAGTCACATCTATGCCCCGCAGCACTGTCGGCCTTTGCCTCAAGTTCTTCTCTCTCCTCTGTATTTCATGAGACTGAGTGGAACTGGATTTTCTCCTCTTTGTTTCTTCCCCCAGCTTGGTCTCACCACTCTAGCACTCCCCAGCCTCAGCACCCAGGTCCACGTGCCCTTGCAGCAGGAGGCAGAATACTGAGCCACACCAGTGCTTTCTTCTTTGCAGTTGTATTTTTGGCTATTTCTTTTTCTGCTTTTATCAGCTCCTGCTCTCATAGCTCTCTGAGTGCACTTCTGCACTGTTATTTACTGTCACAAGGAGAAGCAGAAAAAGGAAGCAATTTTCACTCACTAATAACTCTTCCCTGTCATGGACGTAAGCCTCGACTCCTCTTTGAAGACTAGGGGCCAAATTATCGGTTGACAGAAGATCACAAACCTCCACAGACTTCAGAGAAATTGCAGCAACTCACACCAGTTGAAAACCTGCCTGGACATCTTTGTAGCTGTTTTGGTGAAAAGCAGAGGTTTCAGCAAGTGAGAAATGGCAGATATTGCAAACCAAAATTCTTAATGCCCTTTAGCACTGTTGGTTACCAAATTGCACATTTCTGCCATGAGAAACCACCCAAAATCGGTGTCTTTTTGAACTCCCCTGGGTGCATGCTGCGTGCTCTCTGTCTGGTGGTGCCAGGGATGGATCTGGTGTCACACAAGCAGTGAAGCTGTCTGCATGGCCCCAGTGTTTTGCCCTGGCCGGGGACATCCCAGCACCCCCAGCCCCGAGCTCGACTTAGCTGCAAGCTCAGCGAAAGGGAAGTGGGATTTAGGGATGTCTTTAATTTCTGATGCTGTAAATTCTGTCATTGAAGCACTGGGTGAACTGTCAGGCTCACTTGACATTCAATTTCTCAGACAACTTAAATCTGAAATTAAAAAGATTTTAACTTTGTTGGCTAATGCTGCCATGCCAACAGCCATTGCTTCTTTCTAATCACATCACATACCTGGGGAAAAAAAAAAAACAAAAGCAAAAGCCTTAATTCCTTTCTTCCACAGACATGAAATGTTTAATGGGTAATGATCTCTCTGGTGAGGTCCACAGCTCTCACCCCTTGCCAAAACCTGCTCCTTCTGCAGCATCTTCCTCTATTTGTTACTGCCAAGTCACCGGTCACCCAGTTTTTAGCAGCCAGCTCTCCTCCACAGGCATCGTCTGATTTCTCTGGTATTGCAGTTTCTCAAGCACCACATTAGCTCTAGGAAAATGTTCTGTGGATTTGCATAGTGTTTCTAAGGGAAGTATCTGTTAAACTCGTACCTAACCCAGCCCTTAGCTTTATCAAACACCTTGCAAACTATTCACATTAACCTCGAAGTTTCACTACATTTTGCTGGGCACCTGGAAGGTTTCTCTTCCAGGTTTCTCTTCCAGGTGCACCCTTTCCATTCCCACGGAGGGATCAGAACAGCCCTGGGTGAGCAGGGACCCCAGGCCAGGGGATGATGCACAACCCAACGTGCTGCAATTTTCCAGCAAGCACCACGCATGCCCTCTTTCCCAAATTCACAACCAAATCAAACCAAACCAAACCAAAGCCATTGTATCTGTCTTGTAGCGAGTAATCTCTAAGACAACTTAGAAAATAACCCACTAGCAGAGGACGTTATTACACATAACAGAGGACTTGATCTCCTTGCTTTGAACACCTACTTACACATGGGCACCCAGAAAAGCTCAAAGTGACAGTTTTACCTCAGTAGTAGGGACACAAAGGAAAGAGGATGAAGAAGCACAAGTTTCTTTCCCCCTTCCTCCTCCTGACCTGCTAAGCAGAAGCAGCAAAGAAGGTGTGGGCACTTCAAGAAGTGTTGGGGTCACCAGGAGCCTTGAGGGCTCCTCAGCTCTCCCCTGAGCACCTCAGCAGAGGCAGCTCCGCACAATCCAGCTTCACTTGCTGATGTCGCCGACATATGACTGTGCAGCCTCGGTATCTTTGCAGCACAAGTGAAAAAGGCAAGGCACAAGTGACAGCTTTGCTCTTAACACATCACCTCTTAGAGCACATCAGACCTCAGCACTGGCTTCTGGGGCTGCTGCAGAACAGCTCACACTCTGTTGTGGTTCAACGCCTTGCCAAGGGGTGGCATGTGCTGTCCTTAATTACGGAGGGCCCCAGCAGAGCCGGGGGGGGGGGCAAGGTAGACAAGCAGGAGAGACTCAGCTCCTGTGCCCCTGCACTTGTGTGTGAGTCACAGCAGCCTCTTCTAGAGAGCAAGTCGAGCTGGCAGCTAGAAATCAGTGCCTTTTTAGCCGATGAACTAAGCAAATGAGTGCAGCAGTTATCTGGGAAAAACACAGACCTGAAGTATTGGCCTGCAAAGCCCGATCGGGTACTCAAAGTACATCAAGAAATAACTTCTGAAACCAGAATTCTGAGTTTCTGTCATTGTTTCTGGTGTAGAACAGAGCCACTGGATTTGCACAGAGCAGAACATCAAAATATAAACATCTTTCTTTGGAATTAGATCTTAATATCTAACATGTATTAGCTGAGAGAGGGAGCACAGAGTCTTCCCCTCACAACCCACCCGGTCGAATTCTGGCTTTTTGTAGAAAGACAAAGTTCCTTCACTCCATTTTTCTGAGTAATGATCAATAAGTCTATTATTATCTGGCCAAGGGGAAGGCTGACAAATCAGACTTAGAAACATTGACATTCTTGCTTCAAAATAAGGGAACTGCTAATTTAACCCCATGGAAATATTGACGCTTGCAAAAAAAGCACGTATTTATTCTGTCTCATTTTGTGCAAATGTAATTACTGTGAGATGATAATACCAGGCTGAACAGGGGAGAGCAGGCAGATGCTTCGTACCGACCTACACAGCAATCTCAAAACCATCATCAAACGGCCAGAAGTCAGGCCTTCGGTCTGCCCTGGGGAAGAAAATTAAGTGCTGTCGTGTAGTCGCTGCAGCTTCTGCCTTAATACTTTAATCTTCTTTTCTGAAGCCCAGCTCCTAATTTTTAATGATGTCTCCCTTTTTTGCCCTGATTTTCTCTGCCCCACGATTTTGCCAAAGAGCTGCTTCACTGGGAGAGTTGGAGCGGTGGTGTCAGTGCTGCGAGGCTCAGCAAGAGGGTCAGGGAGGGCAGCAGTTCTCCTCCCACGACTGCCCTCACGCCAGGGAAAGCACCGTCAGACCCTCTGGCTACAACCCCCCTTGGCCACTCTGGCCCAGACTCTGGTCTGTATAAAGAAAAGGTGCTTCTCATGGAAAATATCAGTGAGTCTCTCACACCTGCTGCTTTCCACCATTGCTCAGGGCCCCTCCACCACCTTGGCTCGACATCCATGCGTGCCTCAATGTCGCTAGCCCATTCGGTCCTCAGAAGTGAGGCTGCAACAAGAAAGAGTGGCCTCAGCATTAAGGCAGCACTGCTGTTTACAACGTAAAAATACAAAGCCAAATAAACCAGCAAAGGAACAAACCCAAATAAGCAGTTCTCTGGGCTGATGCCTGGTTTCTCTGTGCTGGTCCCACACAAACAGAGCTGCAGCGGCAGCCCCACTGGAGCCTGGGGCAATGGGGAACCCTCCGCAGCTGCTTCTTCAGAGCTTCTCTGTCCAAGCACCCCATAAAAAATAGTCAACCCAAGCAGTGGAGCACATTCTTCAGCGGTTAATACTCATTAATTGCCTTCGCTGTGGGCTTTTCAGGCAGCACACAATTCCTTTTCTGAGTTTTTGTTAGTGGTGAAAGACCAACACATCAGCTATTTTTAGCGTACAGAATATACAGTATGTTTCCACCCCTCTGCAGAGCAAATTAAGTATTTGATGACAAATTCACCAGTTAAGTGGAAGCAACTCAATAGACTTCAGCAGAGTTCCACTGACTTACCCCTGTTAATTCCATTAAGCAGGCTTTGGATGACATTTATAGACAGGCTTTGGCCTTCCTCCCTTAATCTGAATATGTAAGTAGTCCCAAGAAGCCAGCGGGTCATTTTGGGTGGAAAATACCGCTAGCTTGCTCTCCCGAGCAAACTTGGCACCTTATGAAGGCCACTGCTCTGCTGGAGGGTTGAGGTGTAGCAGCCAGGTCTAGCACTTAGTTTAAGCAGATTGTTTAACAACAGAATGCAGGAACTTGGAGCTAACAATCTTTTTCGAAGTGCACGAGAAACACGCAGGGCCACGGAGGCACCCGTAGCTCTGCTGCTGCTGCTGCTGCCGAGGCTTAGAAGGAGTTTTTGATGTTGGGGAACATAACTGGAGCATCACAGATAATTCATCCCTTGACCCATTTATTGACGCACACGAGTTTTCAGACCCGACTGCCCTCTGGGCAGTTCCGAGGGCATGGGCAGCACTGTGGGGGACGCGTGGGGCTGGCACACAAAGCACATGGATTCGTGTATTTGTTGTGCATATACTGCACAGCATTTATACCTGTATTTATACATCAGGGTGGGGTTTTGCCTTCCTTTGTGCCAGGACAGTGAAGCGCCGTTGGAGCTGCATTTCTGGTTTTGGGGGCTCTATTCCTCGGCTACTTTCTCACTGATGCCTCAAAAGCTCGGCTTTCTCATCTTAAGGTTGCCCTCGCTGCACCCTTTGACTGCAGCTCCTTTTCTTCTAATATAGTCCAAAACCAAATAAATGCATCTTTTATTAATTTGCAATAAGATTTTATAACTTCATCAAGCAGAAATCAAATTATGTAGGTTTCACTTGAAATCGGTTGGAACATACGAGATTGCAGTATAAACTATTATAGATTCATCCTAAAAATTACTTTGTTCCTAAAAATTATATTGAGATCTCTCTAAATTCAGCAATGACCTCAGCTAAACAAATGCACTGAATACCTCATCCTGCTGTCTCATGGCCTCAGACAGCAAAACCAGCAAAAACCTCTAAAATCAGACCCTCCAGCTGGAAGCTGAGCATCCTGTAGACCAGACAGTCCAACTTGAGCCCACCTGCCATACAGGGTGTGTTCAAGGCCAGCTGAATCTCTCAGCAGTTTTGCATCCCTGAGACCAAGAGTAAAGGAACAAACCCATGGCCAGGCATGGCAGGGACATTGACATTGGCTACCTGGGCTTGCTGGTGTTTGCTCCCACCGGTCTGAAACCACAGGACAAATCCACAAAGGTTTCAGCACTGACACACAGAGTGTGCACTTCTCATGAACCTTAAAGCAACTGTTGTTCTAGAGAAGAAATCTGACTTCTTCTCCTCCCTAAGCTTAATTTAACCCACTTCACAGTTGGAGAGCGTCAGTTCATGATTATGCTCCCACTGGCATCACGATCTACCTCTGCCAAGCCTCCTCTCCAGTCTAACAACGTATTGTCCTGCTCGAGCAGCAAAGCTTGTCAGAGCTTGTTCCTCAAAGACTAATAAAATATCTTCACCATTCATGGAGCGAGTGGCCGTGCACACAGGGCTGGGTGGGACGCTCCAGTAGGCACCTCCAAATCAAAGCGCAATGGACGGATTTCCACAGGGGCTCTTTTCAGCTGGCTGGTTGCCCGCAGGGTTTCCTCACTCCTGAGATGAATTTTCTCCTTAAAATGAGAGAAGTGGAAGAGAAGAGAGCTGATTAGTAAACATGGACTGAAGTCTGCAAAGAAAGCTTTCAGACTCACGTGATGGGAAAAGCAAAGCTGTCCATTACCAATTATAAACCACTTACAGCAGAAATAAAACCAGATCACAGAAAAATCAGATCACAGAAGAAAAATCCAGCTTTTTTAGCTGTATCCAGCCAACGCAATAATGGAGCATTAGGATGAATGAACTGATTTTGTTGCTTTTCTGTAACACTGGTTCGAACAACAGACCGTGGGGAGCAGAATCCAGAGGCTGGCACAGCTAGTGCTGAACTCTGCATCCAGCTACAGCGATTTGTAAGAATCCAATAGGGGCCCCAAACCTACAAATATTTCCATGAAGAGCAGCAAACCTGCACTGACCAGCCTGCTGGCGCTGCGATTCGCCGGGGCACGAATATCAGAAATCAGAACGATGACGAGGAGCATGGCCTCCCCGCAGAGCCACGGCGGGTCCCAGCGACACCGCTCCTAACTACCGACAGCTTCATCTGCCATTAACATCAGTTTGAATGTAGGGCAAGCAAAACACTCGGCAAGTTTAACCCTAAACCTGGCATTGTTCAAATGGAAAATTATACAAAAGAAATCCCGCTGTTATTAATAACTTTTTTTGCATATTGAAATGGAAACTGTGGAGACGTGCTGTTACCACAGAAACCAGAGGCACTAGCAGGGGCTGCAGGTGGGATTCTCGCGAGCGCAGGCACGACCTTGGGCAGCTTTACCGAGAGACCTGAGATGACAAGCTGGTCTAAAAGCAACTTTACCTCTTATAGTAATAAACACACAAAAAATTTATTATCAGTCAAAATAGGGGGGTGACAAAGGTGGAACTAAATGCTACCTACGCTGAGAAAAGCCTTAAATGTTCTCACTGGGTGTTTAAACACAGAAATCATGGCTTCCAGCACCTCTAGTCTGGAAGAGGCTGATACCTGTGGGCTGCAGCTGGTGGCAGCGAGAGCTGTGGAGTTGCACAAAGAGGCTCTGCCGAGAAAGCAAACCCAGTCCCCAAGCAGTGGTTAGAGGGACAAGAAGGACAGGGTGTCAGGACCCCAATCCGTGGGGAGCCTGGGGGCACGGTCCAGCTCTTCCCTCTCCTCTGATTGCCATGCCTTAGTGATCTCAAGCAGTGCTTCAGATCTACAACATGAATAAAAAGTTTCTTAAATTTCTGCCGGGGTATTGTGGTCTTGTTTTACTTCTCATTGCCCGGCTGCGCAGTCTCCTCGGTATCGGGCTCGAGCAGCTCCCAGGCTCTGCAGTCTGCAAAGACTTCAAAAGGAAGGGCAAGGCCGTCACCTCCAGCAAGGATGCTGAGAGAGCACACACGTAAGCGTACCAGATCAAAACAGCAGGTAGCACTGCCTGCTTGGGAAGATAAGCATCTAATTTTGGTTTTAATGCTTTAGTTACCCAGTGCTTCACGCTTATTTCTACGCGTATGTATGAACCCTATCAAGATGAGCAGCAGCAGCAGCTCCCGGGGCTGGGATGAGGGGGGTGAAGATCCCAGCTGCTCTCCCCAAATGGCCCGGGAGGTGCAGCACCTCGGGATGCTGAAGAGTTTGGGGAAACCACACAAATCTGCCCAAAAGAGCAATTGTCCCTGGAGCAACGCGCTGCCGTGGTCACCGAAGAGAGAGGATGGAGTCCCCTGGGCTCTCCTTGGCAGCAAAAGAAGGGTGGGCACTGCAGGGGGAAGAGAAGACAGGTGTAAAACCAGGAGGTGGGACAGGAGAATCAGCCCTTGGGCATTGATTTACTCAAGAAATGCACTTCTGGAGCTGCCTGGGATATTGAAATACAGCGCGGTAAATTACGAGCAATATTGCTAATCACTCCCACTGGGAATTTCATTGTGTACAGAGCAGAGACAATCTCATTTTCACTGCTCAGCTCTGGCCACACTTGTTACCAGTTTTTGGGTTTTAAATTGTTCTCGTCCCCATTATTTCCAGACTGCAAAAGGAAAGGCGGAGAGAGGTGATCTGCTGCTCTGCTGCCCTGGGGGAGGCAGGCTCTCCCCAAAAGCTGCTGAAGGAGCCCCACTCAGTCAGAGTC
>NW_009728601.1:0-20020 GCF_000703405.1 Apaloderma vittatum
ACTTAGTGCCCTGGTCTAGCAGATGTGATTGTGTTGGGTCATAGGCTGGGCCTGATGCTCAGAGGTCTTTTCCAGCCTCAACAATTCTGTGATTCTGTGATTGGTCAGAAGCTGCTTTTGCTCAGTCTCCTGTTAGAACTGCTCAAGGGCTGGTATGAGAGATCTGAAAAGGGTGATTAAAAACTTAATGTCATGGTGTCAAAGCCCACAGCTCGGAGGGAGAAGATTAAAACGTTAAAAAACACTGCCCTCTTGTGCATGTTCAATCTTTCTCTAGTAGTTCAGAGTCTTGGTTTACGGTGCAGGAAATGTCCATCTGTCTGTCTGAATATGGATTAATTTCAATTGTTGGCGGTGTGACTCAGGAGGTATTTCTGACACCCACGGCTGGGTGCTGGCAGGATTTAACATCAGAACTGCGTCACGCCTTATGTGCCACCACCTCTCGGCAGTTCTCTTGTGCAGACGGGAAAACCCATTGCCGCCTGTGAAAGGGAACGTTTTAGGTGTGCGGGTTCATTGCTGTAAGTTGAAGAGTAACTCCACATGAGACCATGAGATGGAGCCAGCACAACGCTGAAAAAATCACTGAGCACTTGAGGAGAAATCCAGTGCAGGGCTTGGGCTGTGACTGGCTCATTCTGGGCATCCTCCTCCTCATCCAGTCTCCCACCAGGAACACGTGGTTGTATTTTTTTTGTTTGGGTTTTTTTTTTCCATACTTGGTAATGTATTTTGTGTTGCATTTTTTGTAGCCTACGTCAGCATAAACAAAATTAGGAAACACTCATTCTGTGTTCTGCTGGTAATAACTTGGCGTATGATCTAAACTAACTCTTTGTCATTAAAAATAAGTGTTCCTTGAAAAATCACTTCCAGTGGAGAGCCCTGTGGATGCTGCTGTGGATGTTCCTGCCACAGCATTAGCTTGATTTTTAGATAGGAGCAAATATAGCTAATTTAGTGACTGTTAGAGATCTTAAGCTGACTGAAGTACCTAATGATAAGGGAACATGGGGGGTTTTTTTATTATTTTTCATTATGTATTGTCTTTAGTATGTAGAAGAAGCTCAGTTATCTCCTGAAGCATTTTTCCATCATTTGTTGATTATAGGATTACATGAGTTTTTGTTCCTGATTTTTGTCTTCTAATACATTTGGACAATTTGTGATAATTATTTGAGATGTTAGATAATTATTGCCTCCTATCTTTAAAATACTTTTTCTTGTTTGTACTATCTAACTCTGACTTCAGTTGTCACCATCTTAAATTCCTTTATTTCTAAACAGTATTTTTCAGGCAAGCTGTAAAACATTGTACAGAAAATATTTGTAGAGATGCTTGAATTGCTACTTTTATTTAGCAGTGTCTATAAAACCAGGTGGTGTGGCTGAGGCTGGTACTGCTTGGTGCCACTACCTGCCAGCACTTGCACAAGGCTTTGAAGTATACAAAGTATGTGAGGAAGGAAACTCAGGTTCAGAAATGAGTGTGGTTAAGATCAGATATGAAGTCTGTCCTTTCCCTGTTTAAGACTTTTCTTCCCTCATTTTAAGACTTTTCTTTCAAATATCTCTTTAACTCTTGGCCAAGAAACTTTTGTGTATTGTCTGTATGCTAATTTGAAGAGTGGGAGTAACTCAGTACTAAATCAGGATGTAAGAATGTGTGCAGAATACAAATAGCTACTTACACTTGCCAGCCACCGGTGACTAAATGCACAAAGTACTCTTCCTAAGGTGACAACCATCTACGTATAGTCAAGTTGAAATTGTTTCATTCAATAATTGTGCCTGATTGGCTCAACACCTGAGGTTTGTCGTAAAGTGTGCTTTTGACAACTCTTTTCAACAGACAAGCTTCTTTTTTCCTTTGCACCCTTAGGGAGCCTTTCCATAAGCTCTTGGTTCAGGGTCTTATCAAGAATCGGACGTTCAGACTACCGACAACAGGCCAGTGTTTGAAGAGAGAGGAGGTTGATCTCACTGGTAAGAGAGACGGCATGGGAAAATCCGTGAAAATAGGTGAATCCAGAAAGCCACGGACTGCTTTGGTGCCCGAGTCTCAGAAAATTTGGGAGAGAAGATGAATCCTTGTAAATTAGTATTGAAACTGGAGAGCAAATAGTCTGAGTTTTGGATTTGTACGCACTGCTGAGTGCACAGAGACCCTGCTGATCCAGCAGCTTGTGATTGCATCCCAGCACAGGAACAGTTGTGTGGTATTATTTTAGCCCCAGTATAGTCCAAAAGATCAGAAGCCTATTTTGTTAAGATGGTGCTCGGCAGCTTGTTGAATGGAGCTAGCAGTTCTAGCAAACAGACAACCTACACGATGGCAAGGCTAGCACCTATATTGATGTGTTCAGTAGGTACTAGGAATGTGCGTAGGAAAAAAATGCCATTTCTCAAGTTTTTTTCCAGTGCCTTCATTGCATAAACTGGAGCAGCAAGTCCTGGTCTGGGGCCCTGTAGCGATAAGAGTGGTTTGACTGTGTTTGCGTCGTTTAAGCACTCCTCTTGTGCACCCCCCTTGTTTTCACTGTTCTGTTAGGAAACCAAAAAGCCTCCGCTAGAAATAGTTGTTTTTTCTTATGCTTAGGGAACAAAATTAATTGCTGCTACAAATGAGCAAAATTTGGTTTAATGTTTTGTCTATGTCTTAACATTTAGGAACTGAACCAGTTCACCTAAAAACTGGTGAGAAGCTCCAAGTTACTTGGGAAAAAATGAGCAAATCTAAGCACAATGGAATAGACCCTAAAGAATTAGTGAGAGAGTATGGCATTGACACTCTGCGTCTCTACCTTCTGTTTGCTGCTCCTCCAGAACAAGATATTTTGTGGGATGCTAAAAGTAAGTCAGGTTTTTTCTGTTGTTCAGTGTTGGTTTTTTCCTGGTGTGTTGTATGTTAAAGACAAAATAAATACGATTCTTGATGCCGAAGATTTGGAACAATTGAATCAAAGCCGCATAATGAGCAGGATTTATTGTTTTTCTTTTAAAAGAGAGTGAGTCACAGAGCTGTCACCGGGAGGCAGGCTTGCAAGATTGTTATGAGCAGCTCACTTCTTATGAGCTAAAAGCATGTATGAAAAGTACTTCTAAATGATATTTTCTTCAGCATATTTGGACCTCCATTTCTTCTTTTTTTTAATTAGCTGTGACTGACTGAAAATTATTATTTTAAGGTTGTGCCATGGTCAGCTGTGGGTCTGTCTTGCATCCAGCTGGTATCTGCTCTGATGGACATAGGGGAAGCTTCTGGCATCTTCTCACAGAAGCTACTCCTGTAACTCCCCCCACTACCAAAACCTTGCCAGACAAAGCCAATATAGAAAATTGTCATAGAGAATATGAAATACTGGTTCTCAGTTGAGCGAGAAGTTAAAGAGAGAGCTAAAGCCGTATCAGTGCAACACGTCAAGCCGTATCTTCACCAGAGGCTCTGCACCACAGCCTGTGGAGGACCGGGCTGTGAGCAGCAGTAGCTTGGGGCTTCTCTGGAGCATGTTCGCCAGATCACAGAAACACCTTCATCAGGCAGCCACAAAATACTTTTATCTAAGGTGTTTTTAATTGCATTCACATTTTTCATTTAAAATACAGAGGTTTTGTAAAAAATGTTTAGCTATAGTGTTTAGTTTCCTTTTGCTTTGCTTTGATTCATTCTTTGTAACTGGAGTTTTTTTCTTCAATCTTTCATTAATCTCAGCTGACGCTATGCCAGGCGTTCAGAGATGGCAGACGCGCCTCTGGACACTTGTAACCAAACTTATTGAAGCAAGGACTTCAGGAACCCTGCCTAATCCTGAGCTTCTGAATAAGAAAGAGAAGGCTGAAGCCAGGAAGATCTGGGAGCAGAAGAATCTGGTGATTTCTGAGGTTAGGAGAAACACGGTTTGTAAATGACTGAATATGTTGCTGCCTGTGCTAAAACCAGAGCCAAAAGCTTTTTCCACAGATGAGTAGCTCATAATTTTTGAGTGAATTATTCTCTATATAATTTTATTTACCTTCACATTGTATGGGATAGAACCGCTTTTGCAAAATATTAAGATTTGGATTGACAAATCTGCCGTATGCCACATTTAAAGAATGAGATGTTGTGGTATTAAACTGTTATCAGTCTAGGTTTCAAGTAACTCTATTTCCAGTAGCAAAGCTATAAGTGGCAGTATTTTTCCAGTAGCAAAGCTAAAATTATTCAGGTTATTCTTAACAAAAGCTTTTGATCCGGCATTACCATGCCTGCTGTCTCATATAGAATGAAAAAAAGTTTTTGGTGAAAATATATTAGCGTATCCTAAAAAAACCATTTACTGAAATGATTGTTCATCTCTACTTTTATGTTCTCTCCCGCTGTGATTAGTGTCAGTTCAATTATCCAAGACTCAGAAGGAGACATAAATATGTGCAAAAATAACTTAAAATATTTTTCTATAGATAAAAATTTTTCCTGATTTAAACCCTGTGGTGAGGGACCTCCAGATCTTTTAACAGACTTTGGAGTTATAATATTGCAATCTGTAAACAGGCTTTCACCAACATAACTGGATTTCCAAGTGTGGAAGCTTCTTACATGGGCAAAGGAAATAAAGGAAATAGAGGGTGGTTACTAATACAGTTTTCACTGATATTGATGGAAGCTTTTAAAATCCTAAAACAGAGGGGAAGCTAGTCAAGTGAATTTTTATATAGTTATTGTTTTCCTGTACACGCATGTGATTGTGCTTAGGACGTGTCTGTTTGCCAAAGTGATTTTCATGTAAGAGGTATTTCACAAATTGAAATTGATTATCAATAATTCTTTTTCATTTAAAAACCCAGTGTTCCATGTTTGAGCATTTTAAGGAATGAGTGACTGACCTTTTCTTCTAATACCAGGTAACAGAGTACTTCACAAAGGATCACTTGTTCAATGCAGCTATTTCCCGGCTGATGAGCCTCACTAACGTGCTCCACGTAAGTATGTGACATTAATGCCGCTGTTATTCTGTCCCATCCTGTTGGTGCCTTTATACAAAGCAGGAGCTGCCTGAATTATAGATCCAACTTGCCGTAAGGTGTTTTCTCTCATAAACTTTGCTACCAAGCGAAGAGCCGTGTTGAATTGCTCTGTTCAAAAGCAGCTGTAACCCTGAAATACACGGGCTTGCAGGAAAAGCTTGGTGGTATTAGAGCCACTGGGTTCTGAGGTTCTTGTCTGCATCCTGTCGTTTCAAAGGATGCATTTTGTTTAGCTCTGTCCTTCCTTCTGGTTTTTGTTTTTTTTGTTTTGTTTTTTTTTTAACCAAGTTACATAATGTACTGCTTATATCTAGTTCCTTATAGAATTACCAAACGTTCTGGTTTGAAGAAAAGGGTTGTTCTCTGCAAGGAAAATAACACATAGTCTTACATTCCTCAGAGACACATTTCACTGCTGAACTAGTGTGGAAGTAATCTAGTAATAGAGTTTGCAAATTACCCTTTTTAAAATAAATGTAAAATTAACTCAAGTCTTTAGCATTTTCTTTAGATTATGTTATTTATCAGCCAGTGATGATAGATCAGATATGATAAACTACTATCGTTATTTTTGTTACTGCTCATTGATCTTGTTGAGCGATCCCTCAGGCATATAATGGTAACCTGATCTAGACCAGAAATCAAATAAAAATTCGATTCTTTTTCAAATTCTTTATTGAAATACTGTTTTGTACTTATTGATTCCAAGGAGATGTTTTGCAAAGTCAGGGAACTTAACAAAAAGTTCAGCAAGCTGTACTGAGATAAATTAAGTCTGGGCACTGGGTGGAGTTGGGAAGGTGACCTACAGTTCTTTATCTCCAGCTCAGTGATTCATATGTATTTTGGGCTCATGGGTGGTGGTGAGTGAATGTTAAAAATTAAATAGCAGTCCATGCCCTACAGTCTGCCAGATGTTTGAACACTGACGTATTTCTTGACCACAGAAGTCACTGCAGTATCTTTCAAGAACAAGTTTCCATACAGCATGCTGACACTTCCTCTTTCACTCTCATTTGAAAGGAGGAAGTGGGCAGATGGGTGAAGGTGGAAAAAAAACAGGTAGTAATTACCAGAACTTACTCAAAGCTAGTTTGCACAACCTCGTTAGCATCAGGGATAAGAAGATGCCATCTGACAACATTTGTGGTCTGTGTGAAATCACTGGTTTTGGATGATTTTCTAGTAGAGGGGAACAGATTTTCATCACACCTACCAGATACTTTGAGAAGCTGATGTATATTGACATCATTCTGTGCTGTTTCGTTAGGGGATAGAATTACAAAACGAATGCAGAATCCGGGTTTACCATGGGATGTAATCTCTCAAACAGGCAAAGAAAGAAAAAGTTCATCTGGCTGCTTTTAGTGCTTATCTTTTTCTATTAAGATCTGATAAATAGAGGAATGAAGGTTCCAATTTTTTCAGTCTGGCACCTTTTGCATTCTCCCCCACCTCAGGATATTAACAATTTATTTCTTTCCCTTCTATCTTTTCACTTAGCAAGCTTCTCGGCCTCTTATTCTCCACAGCAGAGAATTTGAAGATGCTTTGGCTTCACTCTGCATTATGGTTGCACCTATGGCTCCGCACATTGCATCGGAGATGTGGAAAGGTATTTATAGAAATACGCTTTTTATTGAAGTTCCATGAAAAAAGGCAAAAAGTTTTTCAAAAATGTTTTTAGTATATAGTACATATGTCACATCCCCGAATTCTGCATCTGTCTTGTCGCTTTCTGTCAGAATTCCTAAACAAACTTGAAGTTTTGGTGTTCCCAGATCTCTCTCAGTGCTTTTAGTTTCCTTCCCCTTGCACACAGAGGTGGATTTCTTGAGATTAGGCAGAGAAATAGAGAAGGAATCAAAATTCAAGACGGGACTTGCATGAGGAATTCATGTGTCAGTGCTACAGCTTGTGCATGTTTTAGGTGCAGAAGTTTGTGTCCTTCTGCAGCTGAAGAATTATAATCCCATGGGGCTTAGTTTTTGTGTGACCATCAGGTAGAAACGAGGAGTTTGGTCTCTTTGTGAGCTGGTTGAAGATTCCCAGTTTGAGTGATGGCAAAGCTGCAGCAATGCCGTTTGCTACGTGCCTCACCTTTCAGGAGCTGAACAACAGCAACTCAGGGCTTTGATATTTTGTGTGCCCAGGAGTAATTTCTCCTGCTTAGAGGAGGAAGAGTTCTCGGTGTGTCAACTACGTGGTCTGAATTGTGCAGGAACTACGCTGGGTTATCGCTTAGGAGCATGAAAAGCGACGGTAGCCCCTCAGTATGGGAAGAGTTCATCCGGCTGAGATCTTGGCAGTTAATGAACACTAACAGGATGAGGAAATCTGTTTCCTTCCTGAAACCTTGTATCTGAGGAATATGAAGACACCATTTGAGATGTGATTTATTTTTTTTTAAGTTTGTTTGTAGTAGTACGGTATTTTACTGTCCAGATGAGGATATGAAACTGCTTATTGTGAGTTTTTACATTTTTATTAGAGATGGCACATGAAAGATACATGCTGATGATAAAGACCTCTTAAAATATATTGAAATAAAGCATAATTACTGGAATTCGTAATGGTATAATTCTTAGCAACGTTTTAACTGTCACTGCAATAGTTCTTTGGCAAGAATTTCTTTGTCTGAATTCAGTTCTTGCTCAAGAAGGCTCCTGTAAAGACGAGAGCTGAACATAAGCTAATTGATGTTGCAGGTATTGATTGAAAATCTGACTGCAGGAATCCCCCTTCACAAATCTGAGAAGAAACATGATTTGGAATCGAAAAAAAAATATTTTTTTTTCCTCTGAGTCGAAGAACCCAAAGTGAAGGATAGTAAGTCTGTAAAAATGGAGGAAGGCAAATCATTTTCAGAAAGCTGGAAGGATTCATGCGGAGTTTGCTGACTTGGAAACACACTGTAGAGTTAGCTTTGAGTAACCTAGGCTTTTTACAACCTACCTTGGTGCTCCATGTCTGTCACCAGGGAACATATAAAACGAATCCCCTAGTACTGTACCAAATAAATGTAGTTTTCCTGACTTGAAGTGTTGCTATGATTTCTTTGAGACTGCAGACCGTTTTACATATGACTGACAGGCTTGTTTCTCCTGGGCTGCAGACAGGTATTTCGGGTATGCAACTTGCCTGAATCTGTCAAATTGGAACATTCATTAAACAGTAAAAAAAGTCTATCAAGAACAAAGTAACATGGTAACAGTCCTGTCCCTGGAAGAGGCTTCAGAGGCGAGTAAGATACTTACTGGGAATGTATCTCTGTTTACCCTTATAAACTCTTGCTCTGAGCTTTTTAAAAACTTCATCTGTTTGCCTGCTAGTGTGGAGGATTCTTGCTTAACACAATTTTCTGTTGTTTTGATTTAACTAAATCCTGATGTTATCAGTGTTTGGATAATGCACCCTCATAGTCACATTATACTTCCCTTCTGATCTTCTGTCTTCTGTTAGAAAATCCCTGCTCCTAAACTCTGAAAGTGGCATTGCCTTAGATGCTTTCATTAACTTCCTTTTATCGCCTGTGAAGACTTCCGTCCTCCCTGCCTTTTCTGCTTTAACTGTTCTGTGCCGGCACTTACTCCGTGTACTCTGTAATTGCCTGCATAATTGTGTGTCCAAGCAGCTGCGCTATTGCTGGAGTTTCACCAATAATTTTTTCTAGTGTTTTTTTTTCTTTTTTTTTTATTACCATGGATACTTCCACATCTTAAATCTCTTCAAAAAGAGAACCTGCTCTTCCCTGCCAAACAGCCCCTTAGGGCAAGTATTCTGCTTATGAAATACTCATGTAATGCTAATAAAATGTTGCCGTGAGCTGAGATGTTGTTCAACTTGCCCTGTCCCCTCCTTCTCTCAACTCACCCATTAACAGTAATATAATAACGCGTTTAACTTGGTGTTTTAACATTGTCTCCAACACTGTAAGCTACTGGTTAGGAAAACCTTGTTCTTATATTAGCTTACTACTTGGGAAAAGGCCATTCAAGCAGATGCAATAACAGGGTCAGCAGGTGTTGAGCAACTGCAGTGTGCATCACTTGTCTTTTCTGGGCTTTTATTTCTCCTTTTTTGGTGGTATTTATTATAATTATTATTATTATACTGTTATTATGCTATTCTTATCTCAACTTGCAAGTTTTACTAATTTTTTTCCAGTTCTCCTCCCTGTCTCTCTCGGGGTGGGGAGGAGTGAGCAAGCAGCTATGAGAGCTCAGTCACTGGCTGAGGTTAAATCATGACACCAGAAAAACAAAATATATACAAAAAAATATATAAGCATGATGCATACTGCTTCATAAAATGCACTTTGCTAGACACTTTCCAGTACAATAAGACAATAAGATAGGTTTTTGATGTTTTCTCAATCGTCAGTTCTTAATTTCTGAACCAGTGCTTTTGTGTAGTGCCTCCAAATCAAGCAGGTGGGCCAGGGAGAAACTGTCTGGATCCATTCTGAATCATGGTGATGAAGTTTCTGATCTTGTGTGTGTTGCATTTTGAAAGTACAAACCAATTCGTTCTGTTTTCTGTGTGTCTGCAGCACAAAAAATATGAATTAAGGCAGGAAGCCACACAGGCGATGTAACTAAAACCTTCGTTTTGGTTTCCTGTAAAACTGTTTTCTGAAACTAGTTCTGTTGACTTTTGCACTCCTTTTCTCTTTTTTTATTCTTCATGTGGATGAGCTCATAGCTCATTTTATAGCAAAAAAAATGAATCAAAAGATTGATATTGTGCTTAGTCACACTTTATCTGCTTCAGAATACATTTTAAACTTTTTATTTATTAGTAGGTTTATTAGGACTGACAGCCTCCATGGGGATTAAAAGTGACCCTGATTTTGATTTTGTAGGTAGAAGCTCTTGACTTATATCAGAAAATTTTTTAAGTAGTTTGAAGAATCCACTTCAACAGGAAAATAAGGAGTGACTGGTATGTGCGCTGCTGCCACAAGGCATGTGATCAGTTGGAAAGAAATGAGCTCATCTGGATGTTCAAAAGCCAAAAAGGGAAGAATCCAGCAGCTGTTGTCTTTAAAGTCGACATGATAATGAATCACCAATGTGAAGACTTTTTTTTCCCTGTTTTTGCTTTTTCAGTTTCTGAGCTGCTGCTGCAAGAGACAAAAAAAAAATACACACCCTCAGATCCATTAAAGTGTTTTAATCCGTTGTTTACCTAATAAAATTGTGGCTTACTTGTTATTTGTAGGAAAAGAGCATGTTCTCGCTTGCCATTAGAAATTGCTCCCATCGGCCCACCCCGTGGTCCCTGTTGGAATCATTCACTGGCCGAAGGACATGTGTCATTTCGCTGAAGCTCTTTGTCCGAAAAAGCACTGACAAAAGTGAGGCAGATTTTTCTGGAGAAAATTGCATTCTGTTGATGTTCCGGTGCGCAGTTCCTCGCTGCATTGGGCTAAGCAATCCACCTAGGTGTGTGCATTCTGCACAGGCTGGGCTTGCTCTGGTGTCTGTCATCGATAGTATTTGACAGCCTCTTGTTAAGTGAAATCTTTTTTTTTTCATCTTACAGCTGGAGTAAACAGCAATATAAACCAGAAGCTTCTATTCAGTTAAAGAATGCACCCTCAGAATGGCTGCACCCTGTTCTCCTGTTACTTAAATCAGGAATTAACTGTCTCGAGGAATGCAGTGCCAGTTTAATACAAGAAAATCTCTTATAGCCATCTTAGGAGTTTTTTTAAAATGAAATCAGAGTGTAAAGTGTTTCAGAATGTATCTATCATAAGAAAGGGAGCAAGCTGTGCACTTTTTTTTAATAAGAAAATAGACACTTCAAAAAATAACAGAAAAATCTTGCAAGTAGCTTGACTTGCAATTTCAGAAACTACCCAGCCTGTTACAGATGGTAAAATAATAAGCCATTAATTGTTCATTATTTTGATTGAGTTGTTAGTAAAACTTTAAACAAACTGCTCGTTTGATTGGGGGGAAAGAAACAAAAAGCATTGCAGTATTATGACTGACTTCTACAAGCAGAGGTCATCTTGTGTTGCAGTATTACAATTTAAAGTAATAAGCAGTGTTTTTCTGTGCTTTTGGTGAAGTAATGGGGCACTGATCCACATCTTAAATATGCCCACACTGTTCATGTTAGTGAAGGATAGAAGAACAAACACAATATGAAACAAGCGCTTCTGAGATGTGTATGTTCGTGTTTTTTCACGTTCTGTATGCTGATTTAAACAGAGCTGATTCCTCCCAAGGGACCCACTTTTAAAATGAACTTTATTCTAATCTTATTTATCAAACCAGCTCCAAAGATTGAATGATCTGGTTGCTGCACAGCCGAACATTTGATTCCTTTTCCAGGTCTGGCACATGTGCCGAATCAGCTTTGTACTCACCATCACTGGGAGTCTGACGTGCTGCATCAGTCCTGGCCCGGAGTAGACCCGGAGTACCTTCAGCCGTCAGATGTTGTGGAGATGTCCGTTCTGGTAAGAGCGTGCTCGTTTCTTTTGGTGGTGGCCAGCAAACACATTACGAGCTTGGTAGATGACTGTATTTCTGCTCTTCTGGATGTTAGTTCCCTTCTTTGGTGGCTCAGTGAAAGGTCAAATGGAATAGAAGCTGCAATTACTGTTGTGCTGAGTGATTGAAGAGGTTTCCCAAAATGAAAAAAATATAGCAATCCTGGAAGAGAGTTGATCTAAGTATAAATCTTTTTGACTGACTGCATGTTAGTACCTGTGGAGATTTGACCAAAGAACAGCTGTGGGCAAGGATGGTACAGTCAAAAATACAATCAAAATACAGGTCCCTCCAGATTTCTTGTCTGACAGTGCGTTTATGAACTTGGTCCTGTACAAAAATGTGTGATCTCTCAGGCAGTCTTCTTGCACAGAATGAGAAACGCTGCTAAAACACTTTTGCCAAGGTTCAACATGCAGCAGAGGCCACAGAGGCAGAGCAGCTTTGAAGGAAATTGTGAATTTGTATCTTTTCCCAAGCTGAGGGGAAGGACTTAAGTGCCAGCTGGGGTTAATAGCAGTCTTAGCCTAATATTCCCTCTGGGTTTGTTGCTTTCTGTTTTGCTATCTTGAAATGATAAGCATTTCTTTATACCAGTGGGAAGGTCAGGTGTGCACAAAAATCTTCACTGAGGTATAATCATTTTTCTCATTTAAAATAAATCTTTACTTTCAAGCACAGCCAGCAAACATCTTAAATTCCAGTGTTCAGTTTACAAAGAAGTCATGAATGTGAAATTGTGTAATTATAGAAACTTCTTTCTAATTAGGGTTGAAGCAAACATATTATTAAATGTATCTTAAAAATAAAAACTTCAGCAATATAAGGAAAACTCTGAACTCACTGTTTTTAAGACTACATGTCTGAACATGAAAACACTTAAACATTTCACTAATATTTTTCTGATGACATTAAAACTTCCTTCTTAAAAAAAAAGAAACAAGCTTATTTTGCGTTAACCATTACGAAAATTATTTTTATTTCTTTTCCTGGTTGACTTTATCAAAGCCATAGCCTTGTGCCCAAGTCTTGTAAAAAGAGAAGCAAGCCCTGTTTCTCAGTCCCATATTTATTAAAGACTATAATGTATGTAAACACTTTCCTTAATTCTGAGAAAGCAAGTGACCAGAAGATCAGAGAGACTAGTTCCTTTTTGAAACGGGAAATAATTTTTAAAAATAGTGCCCGGGGGCTGCTCCTGGCTTTCTGTTGTAGTAAGGCAACAGGGAGATATGGAGATGCAGGGAGAAATCATCATAAATGCGAATGTTTTCAAGTCTTGTGGACACTGTAGGGTTTTGTGCAGCTGTAGAACTAAATTGCCCTCATAAACCCAAGAACCACTCGGTGCAGGGAGGGATATCTCTGGGGGGATGCCCAGCCTCTGGGCCACAACCCAGTTCTTCTCAAGACGTTGAACTGCCTCAGTCTGCCAGGATTTTTCCAGCTGAGCTCTTAGGGTTTTATTTCTCTTCATACAAAATACGTCTTTATTTCTTCTCCATGTTGGAGTTAGGTCTTGCTGTATTTAACCTAAAGCAGCGAAGGCAACCAGCTCGCTGTGTACGTGACTCATAAAATGCAGATTGCCTGCAAGACAGAGATTTAAATTCACTAGATAGGAGTTTCATTAGTCTTAAGTGTTATTGGAAAGTTGAATATTTTTAATTGTAACGGATATGGTTAATGCTGTGAAAAATCTGACCTGAACAGAGTGTGTGTTTCATCCTGTGCACACACTTCTGACTAGCATTCCTCACATTTTCTAGGTGGTGCAGAACCATTAGCAGCTGTAGTCTTATAAAATAAAAAAAAAAAGAAAAAGTTTGTGTAACTTTTCTCTCTTTGACATATGAGAAAGGCTTAAAAGTGCACGTATATTTTCCTTTTTAGTTCTCAGAAGGATTATGCATCAATGGTTAAAAAAAAAAAAACAGTGTTCCTCTCTGCAACCTCCAGGTGCTTATTTTTCAGTCTTTTGTGATTTCATTTCATCCTTCATAACTTCTGCAGTTTCCTCTAGCTTCCTCCGGATCCAGAAGAGTCTTAAATGTCCATTTAAGAAAATAAAAATAATTTTGAAAAAAAGCAACATCTTCCTCTGTCAGGGGTAGAGAAGACCCAGCCTCATTTATTTCTCCCCTTGCCATTTGCCATGTTTTTTCAGATAAACGAGGAATAGTTAAAAGCCTGCCTACAATATTACTGGGAATTAATGTCAGGTTGAGTCAAAACCCAGAAATTATTCAACCCAGCTGCATTTGAGACTTCATCTTTTTCCTTAAAAAATCTGTCCTAACTTCCTCTCTCAGAAATTTGCACAGATTATTTTCAGTAAAATACAAACAAGATAAGTGAAGTAGTTCTAGCTTGTGCTATGTTGTGTACACGTATCCTGGATAAAACCCAGATGAGAACCAAACTGTGTATGTTCTAATGTCCAAGCTGTGTGAAGCAAAATACGTCCACTTCAGGTGATGTAGAACTTGTTACAGTGATGTCTACAGGTCGAAGATCTGCAGTAACTGCAGCAGCTTTTTATGCAAGTAATTTGATTGAGCTGAATTAGCAAATTAAATAATTAGTAATTTTTAAAACATGAGATCCGTATTCTTTTCATTAATCCACTGAAAGTACCGCATATAAACCTGAAAGCTTTTGTAATAACAGATTTTATGCCAATTCCAGAGATACTCAGTAAGACTCTGTGGTCTCTGTCTGTTACTAATTCTGACCAGATGACAGAAAGGATCTATTGAGACCATTTTATAGATTAAGGTGGTTCCCACTGAAGGCCTTACTCAGTTTAACTTCCATGATTTTGCCCTGCTGGTGCAAAACCAGTGTGGAAACGAACCACATTACCTTGGATGTCATCTTTGTGGTTGGTGTTGGTCCAATGAGTCACGCGCTTGGTACGAATGCAGTGTACGAGTTAATGGCCCTTTCTCTGAAAATGGGCACTGATGATGAATCTTTCAGGTATCTTTTTGGGCCACAAATATTTTTATTTTAATAAATCTGATTTAGAATATCTGTAAGGAGTCATTTAGCTCTAAAGAACCCAAATTGCAGCTCAGAAGTACGTACAAACCAAGATTCACACCTGACAAGCCATATTTACTCGGGTTACTCAGCTTGTGTAGCTATCACAGTTTTAAATTTTAAACTTAAAATGTTGCCACATTGCATAGTCATGTGCTGCATGTTGTCTTCAAAACTAAGACTTCCTATGGCCACTTCTTCAATTTTCTTTGAGTATTGTGAGTCAGAGTTTCATTCTCTTGTTTTGTGGTAAAGGGACAGGAGGCATGGGGAATTTTGTCCTCTATGCAGAAAGTTTGGTGATGGAGAAAAGAGAGTTAGATCCACTTTCCCATCGTCCTTGCATATTGAATGGATTGGATTCAGGATATGAGATTGTATAAATTGGTCCAATAACTTCTGTTTGTTTTTTGGTTTTTGTTATGTCTCTCTTTTTCAGATCAATAACAAAGCTTGCGGCAAAGTTTCTGTGCCTCAGCGAGCAGCCCGCAATTTTGAAGAGGTCCACGAGCTGGTTCTTCAAAGTGAACTTGGAGTCAAGCATCTGCAGGGACGAACCATCAAAAAGGCTTTTCTGTCTCCCAGAGCTGCCCTTATCAACTTCCTGGTGCAAGAATAGCAAAGGCTCGGCTGGGTTGGGAAAGTCTTTTTGAGACTAAACCAATTTGAATGTTACTTAAATCAGGTTGCTGCTAAATCTTCATTTCAATGTGGGTTTTATCATCAGCTTCAAGGAATATACCTGTTGGAAAGTTGGCTTTCAGAGCCAAGGAAGAGGTCAGATTTCTGTGCAGAATAGGATGGAAGTTCCTTCCTACGCATGAGCTGTCGCAGACTTTTGGGAGATTCAAGCGAGGAATGAGTCGGCTGTTAGAAATGCAACAGTGAGGCAGGCAGACAGTGCCTCTGCTTCTGCTTCTCATAGTGCCTAGACAGTAAAACTTGAATAGAAATTTTCTGGGGTTTTTTTGAGGGACTCATTAAGTGGAAAGAGTAGTTAGTTTCTGAAAATTGGTTGGACTTCCATAAAACACAAAGCTGTTCTTGTGCCTCCTTTCCAACGCTTTATTTGGACACTCCATTGCTGTTATATCCACATGGAAATGTTTATTATATCTAGCAAATGCTTGAGAAGGGATTTCCAAAGAGACAATTACAGGGTTCATTGTCTAAGACTGTTTTTAACAGCTGCTAAACTAAGAGGCAACCATTTAGGAACCATTCTGGCAGTTCAGAAACCAGCAATAACAATCCGCCAGGCAAAAGCACAGCTCTGCGTCAGCCCAGCAGTTGTCCAGCTTCTCTATCAGATTAAAAGGAAACCAACAAAAACCTCCCACGGAATAGTAAATAAATCCAATAGATCCTAAGCAGCTAGGAGCAAGTCAGATATTACACTGCAGCACGAGTTCTAGCTAAGCGATACTGATGTTCATTTTGGTTTATGCATTTTTTGGTACCAAAGATCCAGCTACATAACAGATGTGCCAGGCTTTACACATCCCTGCTTCTGCAACAAAACTCTTCTGATCTCTGCTTCCTCCTGGACCACACTGGTGCAGACTTTCTCTCCAGCAGTCCTTTGACACAAGAATGGCTAAGAAATAGAATATTTACAATGAAGATGCGGTCTTTGCAGTTTTAAGACTCCAGAAATCTCAGCCACAAAGGAGTGCTTTCAGACATTTCAAACACAGGCCTTCAGTTGGAGTTAAAATAATTTGAATTCCAGTGTCTGCCTGACATATATGTTGTTATAAATTCATAGAACTCCTGTTCAGAAGCCCCTAAAAGGACTGTGAAAGAGATCCTTTAACAAAATCTGTAGCACAGCACAGCCCTGCTTTTTTGTTTTTTTTTGTATAAAAGTTTAACGCACCCTATGGAGCTATTTTAAGAGTTTTTCTTTGGGGGAAAGGTAACTCATTTAGTGTAAATAAAAAACTTCTTGAATTTACAGGGATGAAGAAAGATATTGTAAGCCCAGCAGCCCTACGATACCTTCAGACAAAGGCTGTAGTCATTCCAGGGCAGCAGAGCCCACCACGTTTATTGCTATTAGCGCTGCCGAGCTATTTGCTATTTGCTCTGACTGGAGGATGTGAATTGTCGATGTCACTTGGCGAGTCAGGCAAAAATCAAAATAAGGAATGGACTGCTAAGAAAAGGAAAGGTGGGGAGCAGCAATTGCATGAAAAACATCCGCTCAGAAGTCACACCCTCATGTTTGCAGTAAGTTGAAGTTCGACGTGGTTTGGAAGATGCAGAAAAGGTCATGAAAAAGTGAGAGAGATGTTCAGAAAGTCCAACGGAACCCAGTGCCTGGGTAGGTGCGGGTTTGAAAGGTGGCTGAGGTGCCAGCTGGGGAGCTGGGCAGTTGTCCCAAGAGCTGCTTGCCATTTCTCATGAGGTTGCCCTGCTGTGAGGGGCAGTTGCCATTTGTCTTGGGCCAACTGTGACTCGCTGGTCTGGGCTGTGCTGGGAAGTGATGAGCCAGAGAAGCTGTGGGAGATTTGCTAAACTCTGTGAGATAGACCCAGGGCAAAGTACTCCAAGAAACAGATCCATGATGCAGAAGAGGCATTTGCTGCATCCTTTCACTCAAGGTACTAGAAGACTTGTCACAGCACTGCTCCGATCTGTGTTGTGTTTCTATTTTTAGTAATACAAGGTTTAAAAAAAATTACTGGTGCACTTTCTATACCAGAATCATTCATGCAGCTGAATATCCAGAACACCTACCCTTCGAACATTGATCTGGGAAAGTAAAAATTGGTTAAGATTCCACCAGAATCCAAACATGGAGATTTGGTGCAAAGTAAAATCTGTGTGCTCTCTCCATGACACTGGATGACGGAACTGTCGTCTGGTCTGCGATGATTTTTTCAGACCTGATGTTGTAAAAGCCTGCAGGTTTCTTTTGGAGGGAGAAATACCGCAGATAATGCAGATCATATGGTCTCTCCTCTTTGTTTCCTCTTTATTTCTCTCCTCTAAATTTTTTATGATCAGTGTGAATTAGAAAGACTGTTAATTAGCACTTGCCTGGTTGTTCCTTCTTAGGGAGGTTTGCAGTATATAAAATTTTTCTTAAAAAGCTTCGTTATAAATGAGTACAGGGGAGAAATTGTCATTTTTGGGTTTTTTTTCTAGTTTTGCAATTCTTGTTGCAGTTTACAGAGAGGCAATTAGCTTTATATATGTCTATTTACCCACTTGGAAAAGTACATATACTTGTTTTGCTGGATACTTTTTCTGACTCTTAACTGCTTCAGTCCCCTCCTGGTATGATCTGAGCTGATACTTGGATCAGAGAAGTGTTGAATATGAAGCCAGGTCTATCACCAGCACCCAGGTGGTGAATACACCTGTTCATCCACTGGTTTCTGTCAGACCAGGTAGTGTCTGCTGTTGACTCCAAAAAAAAATACGGCTGGAGCTACAGCTGTGTTTTGGGTTTTTTTACGTGGAAATAGGGTTTATATGTCAAATAAGCAGCATGAAGAGGAGCACAGTAAATCAGAAGCACTTTTTAGCATGTCCTGGCTGTAGGAGGAAGAGAACTGAACTGGAGCATTATACCTGTGCAGGATGGGATTGGATCAGAGCTCTCATCTGCAGCCCAGATGATAAAAGAGATCTTGTCTGACATGCAGATCAAAGGTGGATTGGTTGTTTGGGGGGTTTTTAATCCCTTTCCTGAATAAAGTGACTTTCTGGTACTACAAAGCCATCTGCAGTTCGCTAACCCATCTGTCCTGGGCAGTCATGAGTCACACACAGCTTCAGTGTCTTGTGGCGCTTCTCTCACTCCAGCAAGCCTTACGTTGGATAAGCTTAGGTCTGGTTTTAGCCTTTGAGAGCTGCAAAACAGCATCTTCCACGTCAAGTTAGCTCCAGTTTTTGTGCGTAGTCAGAGGGTTTTCCTGGGTTTATAAGTTCTGCATGTCTGTGAATGAGTGTTTTTTTGTTGGATGGAGCGATGTTGCAGAGAGAAGCCTGCAATGGCTTTTGGTCTATCTGCCAGCCTTTGTGTTGGCTCTGAGAGACTGGAAATTCAGTGTCGAGTTGCTGCTTGGCTATTTTGTCAGGTGAACATGATCCAAACCTGTGAGAGATTTTGATCTCATCGAAAACACCCCCCAATGTTGAATATCCAGGACATCTCCGCGTGTGCCCGTCTGCCTGCACCACACCAATGTGCTTGCTGTTTTAGGCTGCTGAATCACTCGCTCAGCAAAGGGAAAGATGACATACGATGCATTGGACATTCATGTTCTTTCTGCTGGCATTTGTGTCGCTCAGCGTGGGACATTTGAGATGTGAGAAGTGCTCTTATTTGACAAGCCTGCTTGTCTTCAGTATAACACTAAGCAGAACGTACATGTTTACATGAACAGAAATGTGCGCCTTTGTACATTTTCCATGTGTGCCAAAATCCAGCAGAGAAGGCCTGAGGTTCTCCCAGTGCTCTCAGCTTCTGCTGCCAGAAGAGACACACTGAGCTGCTGAGTGAGGAGAGTTCTCTCCAGTAGCTTGGTGCTAGTGGTCTGTGAAGCAAAATACATGTGGTTATAACAGCTGTAGGTGATCCAGTGCAGTGATCAGGAATAATAAACACAGGACAGGTAACTGGAGGAGAAAAGAGAGTGATTTAATAAAGGAGTATGACACGTTACTGGCAATGGCAGCCTGGGTTTGTTTCTGATGAAGATTAAGAGAACTGATGTAACAGGAAATTGTTTTCTGCCACAAAGGGAAATCAATTGTCTTTAAATGCAGAGCAGTGTAATTAGCAAATCTTACTACTTGCCGCAGAACAGAAATACAAGTGAGCGTCACCAGGTTGACTAAGCCAAGAAATCATTGTGGAAAAAAAACTGTAGAAGCTTTTAAGAAGTGAATATTTTTCTTAAGTACGTCTCCATCCCTGGAGATCCATGTGGCTAGATGAAATAGCAAGGGTGCAATAAAAATATGTACTTCCCGAATTTTCCCATGCGAAAGAGCGTTTATAAACATCTGTTAGTCAGAGAGCTTCTCCTAGGACACGCATGTGAGAACGGGGTGGCTGCACTGGCTGCCTCTGGTGAGTCCGCTCGAGGTCTGTTGCACGAGGCCGATGCAGGATGTCGTCTGACCCAGAGAGCGCTTCCAGTCCGGCGCTACTAAAGGCTATGTTGGTGAAGCAGGTCATGGTGCTGTTTCGTGATAATGCACCAATAAAGAGGCAGGGAAACGGAACTGGAAAATTCTCCAGGCAAGTTCTCGTCTTGATAAAAGGCTCTTTTTAGCAGGAAACCAAGAAAATGAACTATTCCATGTTCTTTCAAGCAGAGGTAGGAAAACCACTGGAACTGTCTGTGATATTTTGGTGAGGCAAGTGTTTGGCACCTGGAGAAGCTGAAGAGAGGAAGGCAAAGGGCGTCTCTGCTCTTCCTTGAGGAGACTGAACC
>NW_009728601.1:20182-20555 GCF_000703405.1 Apaloderma vittatum
CTGAACCGATCCTGCAGACTGTAGTCCTTTAAGGAACATGAGCATGAATGCTTTTTTGTTTTTTCCCCCTGAAGCACCGTTACCAAGGGTGCTTGTAAGGCTGTTTAAAGCTGTCCCAGTGCTGCTCTGGTCCTTCTGTGCCATTAACATTAATTAAATGACTCTTCAGTGTAATTCCCTGCAGAGATTTTCCCCAGTAGAAGAAAAGCATTCAAGTTGGGGACCCATTTCTGGGGTTAAAGTCTCAGGCAAGGCAGGCCTCCCAGAGGAATGCAGGCAAAGGCCCCCCCCAGGGCAGAAACGACATTCCTGCAAACTTTTTTTGAAGGCAGGTGAGGTTTGCCCTTGTCGTGGGTTAGGGCTGGGCCGGCCT
>NW_009728602.1:0-2050 GCF_000703405.1 Apaloderma vittatum
GGCTGCCGGTCAGGGTCAAACCACGACAGAGACACATGAGAAAATCAATGTGTAAAACTGAAACACTGTATAAGACTTGGCATCTTCAGTAGGAGATAGTTTTACCTTGTGCTTTCTTGAATACATATGTTTGTAGGGAGAGAAACGATGAAGAGGAACAGAGATTTTTTCCACTTTGCCATTGGAGAGTTTGAGAGATTCCCAAAACGACAGCAGAAATGAAAGGTGGACAGGTACAGGTGTGATTTCTGATACTCGCTGTAGCTCTGCATAGTGTAAACAGATCACATAGAGCCTGGAGTGACTATTTTAATCCAGGTAGCCTTGGGCTTACAGCTTTTAAATCAGAATCTCTACCTGTGTCATGTAGTTTGCTGTGGATTAGTTAATATCTTGAAGGCATTTGAGTACCAGCATTGCCAATGCCTTAAATTAGACATAATTTTGCTGTTTGCAGCTTCATGTTATGCCATTTTATCTTCTTCCTATGCAGTCATTTTTAAAGAGAAGACAATCCAAAACAGAAATATTTGACAACAGGTTCATTCCTGGTAGTGTGTGGTAGCAATTGTATATACCATAGAGGAGCTAACACAGAGAAGGGGCATCATAGAAACTGAAATTTTCTGCGTGAAGACCAACACACGCAGAGGTCACTATGCTAAAAGAGAGAAGACTGTCTACTGAAAGCAAATATAGGCTCTTATTTAACTAAAGTCACCTCACTAAATGGTAGTGAGAATCTCAATCTGAAAGACTCTACCAAGTTTCAAGAGGATATACACACACCCCATTTTAAATAATGCCAAAAATAAGGGCTTTACTGTTTTCTCAGTTAATCTTGAATTTCTATCCCTTACAGAAACATCATGTTCATTTAGTAAAATGAAGATACTTTTACCTCATGAGTCTCAGAAAATTATCTTACTGTTTCTGTGTTTGTTATTATATGAAATATGTTCACGTATGTGGTATGTAGGAATGTTAGAATACATTGTTCATGAAATATGGCTCTTTTCTTTTCTAGTTCAAGTGTGAGTTTTATCCTTATGTCCCACAGTGTGGGAAACTTACACATACATACAACAAAGTCTGTTTCCAAGCTTGAGTAGCTTGAAGAAACAAACCAAGCCAACCGGGCAAACACATGTTTTCAAGTATTAAAAAGAAATGTCTCCAAAGCGAAAGAAATTCTTTATGAGAGGAAGGAAGTGCTTCTTTATGCCTGATCTCTCTTCTGAATGTCAGATTTAAGCGTGTGGATAGGATGCAATCCAAATAGGTGATCGCTGTTAGTATTGATATACCAGAGTTGGCTTTCAATTGGTATATTTGGATCTGAAGAGCTAAGTGTTTATCGAGAATTTTATCTGACTCTGCAGCCTGTACCATTGGGCAAGATGCTCTGAGTTTGTGATACAGTCTTTATCTTATCTGGTCGTAGAAAACAGCGCTAGAAGGGTCCCTTACGAGTCCTCTCGTCCTTTCTCTGCTGCTCTTTATCCTAAACTAGTCTCACTTGCTCCTGAAAACTGGCGTGGTGAGGTCCCCAGAGCCACCCTGTGCAATCATTTCCAGTGCTTTACTCTCTTTGTTACAGCATTTTATCTATTGTCTAACCTAAATACCCCCTTATGTGAATTTAAGCCCATTACTTTTTGTCCTATTCACAGTGAATGCAAAGGGCGAGTACTCCTGCTGTTCTTTGTGAGAATTTCTTACATACCTGAAAACTGTTAGCGTGTCTCTTTTTCTCCTCTGGAGAGGATGAGCCTCTAACAGTAACACAAAGAGAAATAATAATAGTAATAATAACTATCAAGTCCCATCCACTGATGTGTCTTCCTAAATTATCCATCTACTTTGTGTGCCTTACGCCCTCACCATGAGATAAATACAGAGCAATAATCTGAAACAAAGTACAGAAGCCTATCTGGCAGCCTTTCCAGAACAGAAATGTGTCGCTGACGGCCCGGGCAGGATCCCCATGGACACCCCCGGGGGTGTCCCCCGAAGCCAGCGTTGCGGGGTCGCGCCGGCAGCGGCAGCG
>NW_009728602.1:2104-20408 GCF_000703405.1 Apaloderma vittatum
CCAAACGTTGTCTTACCTGACTGGAAATCGGTGTGACACGGACACGCAAGCCTCCAAAGGAAGGCAATCTCCAGGTGTAATCTCTGCCTCCCACTCTCTGATGTCAAAATCTTGTTTCAGACAAAGTTGGCACCAACTAAGCAAGCAAACGGCTGAGGAAAATGAGAGTTATTCTGAATTTGTAATCTGTCTCAAGTGGAGAAAAAAAAAACTCTAAGAGCTTGGATTTGGCCTAGAAAATTACAGAACATCCCTGTTTTCCATCTTTACTACGTGGGTCATGGGTAGGTCAGGCTTCATACCTTGTATTCAGGTACCAGAAACAGTTTCTAAAAGAGAATAAATCACTGTTGCTATTGACAACACTCCAACAAGGGAACAATAAACGTAACTAGAACTAGCCAATAGTCCCTATCAGAAAGTGCTGATCTGAGGAAATAAAAATGCTAATTAGATGTATTGGTTGCTCATGTTTTTAATGAAAAAATATTGAAACAGCATGTTCTGGCAGAGGCAAAATATTTTATATCAAGCTCATCAAAATGCTTATTTTATATATGGCAATATATTAGAAAAAGTTAAGAAAAAGGAGAGAGAACTACTTCAGCAATACTGAAATAATTGACTGAAAAATCTTAGTAATTTTCTTTTTGTATTTCTAAAACTTTCATGGCTGCACTGGCATTTCCTTGCAGTGACAGCAAGAAAGGTATTCCAGGTTTTTTAATATTTTCATCTATCTGTAGAAAATCCAGATTCTATATGGCAGAAAACTGGGGAAGTGGAAGGTCAATTATTGAATTTAACCTTGGAGAACTGGGAACAGAATTGCATAAAGCAGAAAGAGAGAAAGGAAGTCCACAATAAATTAAAATGCTGAGCCAGAAAGACAAATAATTGAAATAGCAAAGGAGGGAAGAAGGAGAAAAAATCATCTTTAAAAGACCATGGACATTGTTGTTGTATTATTTTGTAACTCATATCTGTTCATGCGTTACAGTATATAAATTTTAGATTAAATTTATCCAAGTACACCTCTTCTTTCTCTCTCTCTGTTGTTTTTTTTTTAAGACTCACCCTGCACAGCAGCAATCAATTGCATTTTTCATGTGCATATAATTTATATGTATATGTATTTTTACCAGGTGTATGGAGCAACAGGCTGGGAGGGCAGATGGGCTCTAAAGGTTTCACATCCAACTATTCAAGTATGTGCACATGCCCCTAGAAACTGGACAGTACCCCTTGCCTTAGCACTGACTGACCATCTAGAGCATCCCTGACATGGAAAGGTTAGCGTAGAAAAATCTAGGGAACAGACTTTTTTTGTCATGAGCAAGAAAATACCAAATTAGCTGCAACAAGAAAATTACCTGGAACATCAGCTTAAACTTGATGTGCCAGATCATTGTGGCTGCTGTGCTTTCCAATTTACTACAGCAACTATGAAGAATGAGTAACAGCTGGACATGGCTTCATAGAAGAAAGTGATGTTGCTCATCCTGCTGTCAGCAATTAAAGAAGATTCATTAGTAGATACTGCCATAGAAAGTGATTTTTGTTATGAAGTGTGCAAGATGCACCTGTGTGAAGGAGGTTCTATGAAGATAAATGGAACTAGTGGATGTTTGATTGGCTTTGGTTAAGACAGATTTTGTCATGTATTGGAATAGCTTGTGACATTTTAAAGTATCAAAAAGTAAATTGTCTGAAGACAAAGTTATGAAGCAACCCCATGAGTTTAAGACATGACATGTTTGGCAAAGGATGATCCATGGCTGTCATCTGGAACAGTAGCAATTATTCAGATTGTCTGACTTGAGGCAGGTAGCAAGCTGGTCTCTCTAGCTCTTCCACACATACAGAAACATAGAATATCTCAAGTTGGAAGGGACCCATAAGTATCATCAAGCCCAAATCCTGTAAGAGCATTGTCCAGATGCTCCTTGTACCCTGACGGGCTTGGTGCCATGTCATGTGTTTTTGTCTGGTAAGGGTTTTTGTTAGCAGGGGGAGGGCTATGGGGGATGTCTCCTTGCAAAACTTTCAGAGCCTTCCCCAGCCCCAGGTAAAAATCAGACCAAGCCAGGCCAATCAGTGCCCCCATGATCAACGTATTTAACAGGTGAAAGCTGTTGGGCCATCCTCTTTGCCCTGTCTTTTGTGTTGGGGAGTTGTTTGTTTGGAAGAGGAGGGAGAGAGAGCAACTGTGTGGTCAGTGAGGAAGGGGTGGAGAAGGGCAGTGGAGCAGAGTTTTCCTCGGTGGCCCATGGTGGGTGAGATGGCAGGCTGAGGTTCTACAGGCTGAAGAGATTGACAGCACCAAAGGTGTCCAGGATGCAGCCTGTGGAGGACCCTAGAAGAGAGAGAGAGACTATGCAGGAGCAGAGGATGACTCTGAGGATGGCCTGCGCTGGAGCAGAAGACACTGCAGCCCGCGAGTGGATCCTGCACTGGTAAGAAGGATTCGTGTGGAGGAGCAGGAGGACTGTATCCCATGAGAGGGACACAAGGTGGCATCAGGGGAAGACTGGGAGAAGTCCTTTTCCTGAGGAGGAAGGAATGGCACGGACAACGAGTAATGGGCAGGCTGCAACCCCCATCCCCTGCCCTGCTGTGCCGCTCTGGGGGAGGAGGTAGCTGGGAAGACTTAATGATCAACTGTCTTCTGTTCCCCAACCTTTGCTTCTCCATTTTAATGCCTGTGGCAAAATCAGAGATGGGAATTAAAAAACTCCCACATTTCTCATCCCGGGATAGGGGCTGTTTTCAGTTGAACTCTTCTTTACACACCATCACTACAAGTGCATCCATTGCTACCCAAGGATACAGAGAATGAAGTGTTCTCAGCCCTGTACATCTTCCTTCCTTGGTTGTTACTGCACCGTGCCATTGTCGGCAATGCCGCTGGTTAATCTGGTTCTGAAGATGAACACGTTCACACAAGCAGAGCACTTATAATTGCAGCGAACAGGCTTCTTTCACCTTCTTCCCCCTCTTGCTGCATTCTTGCCCATGGCACCTCACTCAGCATTCAGCTTTCGGCTTTGTGCTTTTGGCAGCTGGCAACCCCTGAGTCCTGGTGCCTGAGAGGATGAAACCTGCAGGACTGGCAGGAAGATGTTGTGATTTAATTGATCCCTGAAGCAACATGCGGGAATCCCGAAGAGGACATTCTGGTGATTACACAGCTGAAATATTTGATATGCAGGGTAGGTTTTGGAGGAATGTTTGGTTGTGTTTATTTTAAATGATAAGCAGACAAGTCCACAAAGTGAAGCCTAGCTCCAAGGGGTTCCTCTGAGCTATAATCCCCTATTCAACTTTTTTCTTTCTCTGTGAGTTTTCTTACTGAATTTGCACTTGCTTATGAGTGTTTTTCTGCCCCCAGTGTTACATCTGAAATGTGAGTATTTGAAATCTGGAGCTTTTCTGCTTCCTCACCAACAGGGTTTGTGGGATTCAATCAGCTGTAACTTTGTTTCTGTTTGTTGGACGTATGAGTATGGTTGCAGATGCATCACAGCTAGTTCTATCGCATACGGCAGGGTTAATAGTCTTTTCCTTTCTTGGATATGTCCTTGAGTACACATGCAGCGCTGATTTCTGAATAAGATTTCTTGCTCAGGTTTCTACTTTTGTGCTTCATTTTTATGGGCCTTTTTTTTTTTCTCCCTTGCGCTCCCAGTTTTATTACGTTAACTTTGAAAATGTTTTTCCTAATGCGAGAATGGTCAAGCTGCATGTTTCTGATGACCTTAATAGTAAATTAAGATGCCACTGAGTCTGTGACATGAAGATGTCAAATAGGTATTAAATGTAGACATACTGAGTAATATTTTATTTTCTGCATTATTTAACTGGAACAGAAAGTTACTTGCTGCTTTGTAATTAATCAAAATATTTTGAATAAGCTCTCAGATCTTTTAAAAGCCCAAACAAATCCTCTGTGAGGTCAAGAATTTAAAAAGCAACAAAGTGTGACTGCAATAATTCTTAGGTAATGTACTCTACTGTAAGAGGGAGAATAAGCACTCCTGGAAACATTTAAAATTAATATTTATTCTGAAATGATAGATTTCATGTATTCCACACACATAGTATCTCATACTGCTTAAAAAATTATTATTATTAAAAGTGAAAAATAATTTCTAAATTATTTAATATTTTCCATTTCATCTTCCCTTTTTTCCACACACCTTCCCATTCTTGGAGAGTGTCGTGGTTCAAGCCAACTGGGACAAAGAACCACGCGGTTTCCAGCTTACTCTTCCCCACACCCCCATTTCCACAGTGATGTGAAGGGAGACAATTTCAACTAAAAAAAGGCTCAAGGGTTTGAGATTAAGGATAGGGAGGGTAATAATCTACCATGTAAGATGACGGGTAAAGAACCAGAGTGACTTGGGGAGAAAAACATAGATTTAATTCACCACCACCATTTATGAAATAGGATAGTAAGAGGAATACATCAATAAATATGACCCGATCTTAAATGCGCTTTGCCCTCTCTCGTCTTCCCGGCTACGTCCTTCCTCCCCATCAGTGCAGGGGGGTGGAGGGTGCAGTCCATGTGACCATTACTCATTGCCTACGGCAGTTCCTCCTTGAGAAAGAAGGCTTCTCGCAGTCTCTCCTTCATGCTGCATGGTGTCCACCTCACAGGAGGCAATCCTCTTGAGTCCCTCGGGGCCGCGGATTGCTTTGGGCATGTCCCCTGCTGATGCTTGGTCTCTGTTCCTTCTCGCATGGGGCTCTGCACATACCAACACGTCCTGGGTGTTCTCGCTGCCATCAGTTCCCTCAGCTGGCAGGCAATCACGTTCCTGCCATCTCAGCCATCACAGGCTTCAGGGAAAGGTCCTGCTCCAGGCAGCCTTCTCCTTCTCCTCTGGGACTCTTCTCCCCCTGTTTCTTCTCAGGATGATGTTCCTTGGTTCTCCTCTCACCTCTCCCTCCTCCAATAGAAAAAAATCTCCCCAACATTAAAGACAGGACAGCTCAAAACAAGATGAAACCAAAAGAGAGAGAAAGAACAATGGCTTCACCTCTTAAATACCCTGATGACAGAGGTGCTGCCTGGCCTGGCCCTGGCCAGAGACAGGTCCAACTCTACCTGGGGATGGGGGAAGCTCTTGAAGTTTCGTGTGCATGTACACCTGCTTTTTACAAAAAAACCCCATCAAACTCAAACCCATGACAGAAAGTCTGAGAGAGAGTTGACAGAAAGTTGTTAAGATTAAGCCAAGGCAGCAGCAAGACTATACTGACAACAGTGTGAGGAGTTATCACCCCAAAATATTAGTAACAAATCAAAAGTAGTAGCAAATAGAGGTTGCCATGAGGGTGGCAAGACTTTGGAATAAATTGTCCAGAGAAGTTGTGGATGCTCTCTCCTTTGAGGGGTTCAAGGCCAGGTTGGACGGAGCCTTGAGTAGCCTGATCTAGTTGAGAGGTGTCCCTGCCCATGACAGGGAGGTTGGATTAGATGACCTCTAAGGTCCCTTCCAGCCTAGGCCCTTCTATGATTTCAATTTAACAGTATATTGCATATAAAACTACATAAATATCTGCTAATTGCAGGTATATATTTATGTATTCTTCATTCGTACGACAGCTATCCTGAACAAACAAACAGAAAAAGAGCTTCTTAGCAGTGGGAGGGAGACATCCCTCAAAAGTCCTTTGAATGAAGAAGGTGAGCCTTTGAATGGAGGTGAGCCTGTGCCACAACGGGCATTGCTTCTTCCCCTCCTCTTTTCCTCTTGGGTGTGTTTATAGATGTGGTGCTGCAAGCTGGGGCATCTAAAGGGTTTCACATAGAGTGGTGAAGAATTTGAGGCAGGCAGAGCAATCGCTTGTTACTCAGGGCTTGTGGTTTCCCACTGTGGAGTCAAGAGGAAAAGCCAGTGGTGTGACATCAGCCTGGACGTCATGGTGCAGAAGTTACCCCTGAGGCAGTGTGCCGGGGTGCAGAGCTGTTCTTCACCCTCTAACAACACCCCTGGCTGCTTGCAGGGGTCCCAGCAGAGGAACAGGGATTCCATGGCCTTCAAAATCTTGCCATGGGTACTTGATGTGGCGGCTGGAGGCTGTACGTCCACGCGGTGCCATTTCATTTGCCACCCACCAAAGGCTCCAGACTTGTTGTCCATCGTGACAGTTCCTGAAGAGTTAAACTCCCCAGCAGTGATACAGAAATAGTAATTCCAATTAAGGTAATCGCCAGGGAGCAATTGAAGGAGAAATAAAAACGTGTTCTCATTTCCATAAGCAAATGAAAATAATTTAGATGACTTGTATCTAGATGAAGGAGAACGCCTATGTAAAAACTAATTATCCTTTGTGCTAATTATGACAAAGAGGATAAAGGACAAACCTTTTGAAAAATATCCAAGGATATTAAATGGAGTTTTATTAATAGATGAAATAAACTGAAAATGAGAGTTGTGATATATCGTGTTTGGGCCTAGATTCAATAAAAACTCTCTCTAGCTTCCACTTTGCAGCAGCCCCATAAAATCAATTTATTATATGAAGCCAGATGGATCTTCTACTGAACCTGGACCTTATTCATTAAATAGAAGTAATTATCATCAGACTTTAAAGAAACAATACCTACTGTTTCATCCATCAGTCACTATCCCATATATTTAAGTGATGAGAAAGAAACATATATTTTTAAATCAATAGACATACAGTTCATCAAATGCAAGAGCAGAGCCTGTAATACATTTTCTGGTGTAATTTGCTCCTAAGCACAGGGTTCATTTAAATCATAGTACCTGCTTTGGCTGTTCAATTTGGATCAACCAATGACACCGGCCACTTGCAGCATGATGCTCTTGAGCTTTTTCTCTGATTTCAAACATGGGACGAAGAGCTGGGTCTGAGGTGATAATGTGAGAAGCAAGTAGCAGCTCCCCTTTCTTTACGCCTCTCTGTTTGACACAAGCTTTGTTCTAACTCCTATGTTGGCAGTCCTTTATCCCAGAGATCGACATCCCTTGAATTTTCGAATCTTCTCTATACTTCTGACATCGTTCCAGGTAGGACCGAAAAGAGGTGCGGATGTAAGGATCTAGTTTATCTCAGGTACAGTTATTCAAGGGAGTGAGACCTCAGGTGAGGCATCAGTGCATGCCAAGGCTTAATTCCGGAAGGGTTGCAGGGCGGACGTGCAGACATCTCACACTACCTAGCCTAAGCTAGCATTTTGATAGGGAATGAGAAATGACCACACATGGTAGGGCTTTTTCTTCACACAACTAAAACCAGTACAATCTGGAGGAAACTGGTGGAAGAGGAACATGATGTTTCGAGAGGCTTAGAAATGCAATTAAGATTGAACTGAAGGTGGACAAGGGAGAACTTGCCAGCAGCTTTTTGTTGGTGCCCTTTGTACAGATCTCATGCCTTGATTTTTATATAAATCACCAAATGGAGTCAATAGACTTAGATTTCATTATTTTTTAATATTTGGTATTTAAAATATTGTCATATTGAATTACATCATTGTCATGACTACTGATTTGAATCAATCATTTTCTTGAAAGTAGTGAATTCAAAGCAATACTAGCTACAATAGTGTAATTTAATACATTAATACTTAAAAACCAGAATACAGGTCTTGAAATCCAATTCATTGTCTTCAGCTGCTGTTTCTATAACAGTATCTGTCTCCTGCTTCCCTGGAGAAGTTTGTATTTGGGTTATATCTGTTTAGTGACATCTTGCTGTGTATTTTATAGCACACAAAGGACAAAAACTTCCCTCAGTTAAATCATAACACACTCAAGCTCAGCCTCTAGTTTAAGTACTGACCTGGAAAGTGTACTTCCCTTTTCAATTTTGTTTCTTTAGGTATTTTTCCCTCTGTCTTTCAGGATAATAATAATGATGGTTTGTGTTGCTGCTAGCCCACTGTGTTAGCTACTCTGTCAGCACTGAGCAAAAATGTTTCTCTGCAGGACTTTTTTACTGCTTGTTCATGGCCTTTATTCCTGGGACAACAGCAGTGGGATTCCTGCTTGGCAGAAGAGCTGAAGTACTTATCTGGCCCAGGTGTAAATTGATTTTTCCTAAAACTTTAAAGCACTCAGTGAGGTCAGACCCTGAGCACCAGGAGGTAGCCCCTGTACCGCAGCAGATTCTTTAAAAACTGATGAAGTAGACGAGTTTAACCACTCAGCAGAGAAGTCCCTGGTGCCTTCAAAATAGGGAAATTTCATTCCTCGTGGCTACTGGAATGGAAGCACTTTATGCTGGTAAACCTTTCCTGGCCTCCACTACCATGGGAAAACTGGCAAGATCTTTCTCTGGCACTTGCATTTCTTCCCCAACATGAGCTGGCTTTGGGCTGACATACAAGGATATTGGCTCTCTCAGAGCTGTGGCACCGTGCTGGTAGTTTGGACTCTGCCACCCCTATGCTCGTGCTCCTCTCTTGCCTGTTTTCCTCTGAGCTCTTTCCTGGGCACTGCTTGTATGACTGCATTTGGTTTCTTGGATAGAAAGTAGCCAGAAGTAGCCAAAAAGCTCGGAGTCCTCCTTCAGGCGACCAAAGACTTCACCTGGCTCAACAGGACCTGTACAGTAGGTGGTAATTTGGGATATACATAACCTTTGGGGGTTGAAGCCAGCATTCAGTATTAAGGTATATAAATCCTGTGCAGTTATTGAAAATTAATTGAAAGGGACATATACAAAGTAGAGAGGGATGCAGAACAAAGCAGCAGGAACTGGAAGCATAGGGATGTTCCTGAGATCTGCCCCTTTGGAGACATGTGAGGAGGCACATTGGTGTTCAGGTCCCAGAATTGGCTCCCGACAGCAGACTTGGGCTTCTCTTCTTTCAAAAGCAGAACAGAGCTCACTTTCAAAGTGCGTATGCTGGGGTTTTGTTCTTCTGTGCTCAGAGCATGCCCCTGGGAAGATGTGCAATAGGCTGACATGGCTTCTTGAGCCTTCTCCTCACACCATGCAGTTTATATTAAACTAGCACTATGGTAAAAATTTGAGCAATGGCACCCACCCATTCTGTGAAGAAAACAAATCTGCAACCATACGTTGTTTGCAGGCTGAGCATGTTGTTGGACACAGCTGCCAGCTGTGGTTGCTGAGGGGACTTGGACCCTGCTCCACAGCAGCTTCAGCGTTCAAGCAGGGCTTCAGCAGGCGCAGGAGGTTTGCTGACACAGAGCTGCAGGCAGGTCCAGACCTTCCAGGTGAACTTTCAGGCTTTAAGTGAGTGACAGCTGTTGAACATAAATTTGGGGGTTCTATTTTAGGCTGAGGCATCTGACTGCATTGCTTTTGATGAGTGGATGGATTTGATGGATGCACAAAAACTATGAGCATATTGGCTCATGGTCCACTTGCCTTCAGACCATGCAGCTATCTCATGCATGGTCTGAACACAAGCTCTCTGAGTATGATTGACAACATCCTGCCAGATGTAGCTGGCACACAAAAGACATACAGGACAGCCCTTAGCTGTCCCTGGAGCTCAGCTTTTGTGTTTGCCATTAGAGTAGTGGAGAGTGCTGTTAAAGGCAACCTGGAGACAGCCTTCACACTGTGGTTTAAACATATATCCTAAATCCTGATTTGCATTCCACCACAGGGATTTCACCCTGCCATGCACAATTCTCGAGATCTGTTTTGTCCTTTGTACTCTCTCTCCTGATGGAGCAGTGGGTAGTTTCTTACCCAGAGAGGAAAAATAGACTCTGGCTTTTAAATACGAAAACTGAGCATAGCAGGGATGCTGAAAGCTTACAGGGAAGTATGCAGCTGAGCTAATGGTACTTTCATCCCCCTTGCAAAATATTAGACTTGCATCCAGAGCTGAGGATGTTGAAAAATGTTCTGAGTATGTCTTGGGGGTCAGAGTTAACCGTGTGGGGTGGCTTGCTCTGTGCTGATATGAGTGAGGGGATCTGTTATGTAAATCCCCTCATTTTTATGTGCTTAAGAATGCTTAACTGCAGTGTTCCAGCAGTGCAGTTTGTATAACTTTTGCCTTATTTACAGGACCAACCTTCATTATAAGTCAAATTATTTTGTGGGTGATAAGCATAAAGATTCTTCTTTTCCCATCTCAGAGAACATTAAAAATATCAGCATCTTGCACTAGGGTTTTTAGAATGGTTTATCTTAGATATAGATTTCTATCTCTTGTATTACCTCCCTTGTTCCAAAATGTTTTATTTCAGAGACTTTATTATAAATGTAATTGCGTAATAAAATCTGCAGTCCACCAAAGCTATGATCCACGAGAAATCTTTTTCCTATTTCCAATCTAGTCTTAACTGCGGTTGAGTCATATGTGTTACCAATCTTACCCTTGTCATCTTTTAATCAGAGGTTTGATACCTGCTTAGGAATGTTTGGGAAATGGAAAAAATAAAATCCTCCTGGAAGAGGAGATTTTCTGAAGGGCCTGAAAGCCTCTAGATGGCAGAAGTGCTCTACAGAAAACTCCAAGATTTAATTAAGCAACAAGCTGCAGAGGGGTTGTGTGCCAGCAGTGGGGGGAAAGGTGTGCTGATTATTGACTGGTCCACTGACCTCGTCCTCCTCCAAACTTTAATTGCTGCTGCAGATGATCTCTGCTTCACAGCCGCACAGACATGATGCCAAACTGAGTCTGAACAAGTTTGCTCATGGATGTAGGTTTTTTTACCTTTCTGCAAAATGACACTGCGGATGTTTTGGGTTTTTTTAAAGGTGAAGTGAAAGGCTTCTGGCAGCTGCCAGTATCTGGAGTTTGGGATGTCTTCTCCTAGCAGTTACTGTCACCCCTGAAACTTTACAAGGAGCTGCATCCGTTATGAGGCTTTGTGACTATCCCTTCGGAGGTGATCAGCAGGCGGCTGATTCCTTTAAAAAGTAAATACCTCATCCTTTATGTAGGTGGCCAGTACACATTTTAAGGTCTTTTTGACCTTAGAAATAGCTCAGAAAAATTTCAAGCACCCTTATCTGTCTGATGGAGCTGTCAGCAACTGTAATCAGTTACACAAGAAGAATCCAGTGAATTTTGGCACTTAAGCACAAAGAAAATCCTTTTGTAAATCTGAGGTTTAAGCAGTATTAATGGCTGACACATCACTAATTTCTGTGCCTGTGAGTACTGTTACAGCTTGTTCAAGATCCCTCTGCACGGTCACCTTGAGAGAAAATCCAAGTGCTTAGGCTTGTGTGATGCCAGAATAACTGAATATGGAAAAAAGTCCAATTTCTAGCTCTGCAGTCTTACAACTTGGTCTGGATAGGAAACTATTTGAAAATGCAGAGTTTTATGTTTCTAAGGAAGGCCTTTTGATGTCAGCTTTTGGTTGCTGATTAAAAGCAATTAGATGGTACTCAAAATACTTGGGTGGGTCTTCAGTTAGCCATATGGCAGGAGTGTCCCAAACTCGAGGCAGCTGCAGGAGTAGAACACAGTATTTCTTGAGATTTCACTTAATATTAAATGCATAAACCAAGGGCTTGAACCTCTTCACAGAATCATAGAATGTCAGGGGTTGGAAGGGACCTCTAGAGATCACCTAGTCCAGCCCCCCTGCCAGAGCAGGATCCCCTAGGGCAGCAACACAGGAACGCGTCCAGGCGGGTTTTGAAAGTCTCCAGAGCAGGAGACTCCACAACCTCTCTGGGCAGCCTGTGCCAGTGCTCCGTCACCCTCACAGTAAAGAAATTTTTCCTCATGTTGAGGTGGAACTTCCTATGTCCTAACTTAAACCCATTATTCCTTGTTCAATTACTGGGCACCACGGAGAAGAGATTGTCTCCTTCCCCTTGACAACCACCCCTCAGATATTTATATATGTTAATAAGGTCCCCGCTCAGCCATCTCCTTTCAAGGCTAAACAGCCCAGTTTTCTCAGTCTCTCTTCATAGGAGAGATGTTCAAGTCCCTTAATCATCCTCCCATACCTAGTGGAAGCATGTGCAACACATGTCCAGGAAGATTCACAGTTGTATGGGAGTGTGGGCCACTCATGGAAGTGAAAGATCCATCCTTATGTTAGTCCCTGGCCCAAGGCAGGAGCCACTCCCAAGGTCTGGCCAGTTTTGGTTTGACACGGACACATACTCCTACCTCAGGCCCTGAGATGAGTGCCCCAGACTGCGGAAGCCTGACAGCCACCAGAGCCACCTCTGGACATTTGTGGTAGTCATGAGTCGTCCAGGCTTCAGTTTATGTGCAACAAGGTGGCAAGAGAACAAACATAGGAAGATCTTTGTTGCTTTCAGATAATTTGCTTTTGACAATACTTACAAATGACAGGCTTTTTGTGACAACTTTTACCCACTACGTCTTCTTTTCTTCTGTGGACCCTAGGTATGGGCCAGAAACCAGGCAACAGTCAATAATATTGATTGTAGATCAGAGCCTCAGTGTTGTCTCATTGGAAGTCTTGTAGTGAACTATTAAGTGCTGTTCAGCTGTGTAAAAAGCAGCGTAAATTACTTCAGGAAATTCTGGAGTTGTCTTTCTCATTGTAACACACCAGCTCCAATATGGATAGTTCTTGGCCACTGTCCTCATTTGAGCTAGAACAGAACCAATTTTCCATTCAGTGATTTTATTTTTCAGTTAAGTCTCTTCTAAGTGACTGCATTTTCTGAAGTTAACAACATAGTTTTTTGCAGACAGTGTCTGAACATTTGATGTTTGTAGTTACTACCAAGGCTTGGTATGCAGAAGAGTCTTGCTTATACTTGCTCCTGTAGAAACCAAGGTCACTGCTGTATCTTGTGCAACAGATAGTGCTGTAAGAACTTTGTAAGTATAAAGGTCACAGTTGCAGGGAGGAGCAGACAGGATAGATGACTGCGACGAGTGCTTCCATTCTCGGTTAATCCACAAGCGTAATTGAACTGAATATATTAAGAAATGAAAGCTCCCCCAAACTCACAAGTGTTGGCATTCGTTGAGAAGAGCATTTACTACATTACACACAACTGTTACACTTAGAATAACTCAAAGATGAGGACTCTCAATCTCAAGGCGTTCCCCTGGACGGTGTCCCAGACCACGGGGGAGGCTCTGCCCCGACTGCAGGACCTGCTGCTCCAAAGGCACCTGCTCCAACACGCCCCCGGCAGGACCCTGTTTTAAAGCTCAGTCAAATCTGAGCTGTGGTCAATCAAAGTCATACTGGCTTCCCATTAGCTGCCAGCCAACTTCTTGGGTGTTTACCTAGGCTGGTGGGCTAGACCCAAACTAGCCAGAAACTTCTAGCAGTTTCTCTGAAATCTGCCTGGCAACCGCTGTGAGAGGAGATATCCTAGACTATGGGGAGGCACCTGCTGCAGTGACCCAAACCTGACCAACAAAATATTCTATTCCATGTACATCATACTGAGTATGAAGCTGAGGGATCACAAGAGTCAAGCTCTCTTCCTCTGTGCTCACATCCGAGGAAGACTCTGTCCATTCTTCTATCTTTGATCCCAATCTGTGTGTTCTTGAGTCCGGTTCCTGAACCCAGTTCCCATCTGCCTCTGAGTCCAGTCTGGGACTTCCTCAGTACCTGGCCCACAGTGTCAGTGGCAATATGATCATCATTGCAGGGGGATTCAATATTGGTTTTGTATATGTATTTCACTATTTCTTCATTAATAGTATTATATTTTTGTTGTTACTGCCTCATTAAAGCTGTTTGTCGTTGTTTTTTTTCCAGCCCATACGTCTCTAAAAAAAATTCCCTTCTTTTCTTCCCTTTCTAGGAAGGGAGAGGTGTTAACAGAGAACATCTGTCATTTGTTTAGTAGCTGGCCCAGCCCCAGCCTATCTCATGCAGTCAGTGCGACTGAAGCCAGTGGAACCTCCTGTACACCATGTTCATAACCATGCTGGTAAACATTTATGTGTTTGTCTGTATTTTTCCAGGAATGCTGACTGGTTCTTTGCTTGGCCTTCTCTTTTTCAGGTGCCATCTGTACTTCAAGCAGCAGATTTCACATTTTTAGCAAAGGACCTCAGTACTTACAGACTTAGAAAAGCATTGTAACAAGATGTGTGACTAAAGACAGATATACCCAATACAGCTGGCTACAGCCGTGAAGATGTGGCAGCACAGTTTTCAGGGTAGTCTAGCGACTCAAGTAGTTACTCAAGCTCCCTCATGGGTGCATCTAGCAATCACAGCAGTCAAGGAGATCACAACTTCATTGCCATTATTAGCATTGCTCTCTAGATGGGAGCTACTGGCACTATTTCTGCCTGCTTCTGCAGCTTTTGTAACATTTATCTTTGTTCTCAAGATACCAGTGCTAATGACAGGAGACAGAATTGTTTATGTATTGAGTCTCATATTTTTTCACCCACTCTAAGCCTTAAATCAATGCATCATCATGAGGTTTGAGGGCTGCTAGCCAGTTCTACAAGTAAGAAATAAAGGCAAGATCTTTGCTGTACTTTATAAAAAAAAAAGAAAAGATCCTTGTATATTCTTAAAGTGATCCAGGCTTCAGGCTTGATTTGTCTAGAATTTCGGTAATCACAAGGTATCACCCCAATTTCAGATCTGATCCAGACTTCAGGCCTGATTTGTCTAGAATTTGGGTAATCACAAGGTATCACCCCAATTTCAGATAGATTTTTCTTCATGGTTGTGTATCCATGATATTTTCTCCAGCCTTACATTCCAGGAACAATCACATTTTGGGGAAAAAGCAAGCTTTTTTTCAGATATATTTTAATCAGATTCACATAAAGCTAAAGGTAGATCGAAGAGTTTGTACTTTTTGCTGTTCTTCTACTGGGTGAAGTTTTGCATTGCAGATGGCTTGGACAACGTTTGATAAACTGCCTAGTGCTCTGTAGCCATAAAAATTAAATCCTCAATCCCCTTCACACTTAAGGAACCCTTGAATAGCTGTGACTTGAGGCTTGAATTAATAAGAGATTCTATAAAGAGAAACACATATTGTATTTCTGGCAGCATTTGATAGTTTTAGAGTACTCTTCCTTCTCAGAGACTTTCAAAGCACATAACAACCTCAGTGAGCAAAGCCCTTGAGCAGTTGGAGGGAGCGTTGACTCCCATTCACGAGCGGTGGAAGCAAGCCACGGCGCTCATGGTGAGAGCAGAGCTGGGTGTGGAAACAAGCAGGATGGCCCCTTCAGTCTGCTCCTCTGCTCTGAGGGCACCCCTGCCACCTGATGACTTTCAAAAGGTTGTTTGGGATCTGTGGGTTCCAGTTGGATGCTTAGGCTCTGTGACTCCTCAAGCTCTCTTCTGTCAGGATTACAGTCATTTCACACGCAAAGATGTTCATTGTCTTGTTCTTACACTGTCTTTGTTTGCTAACAAGCTGAATCTCCCAAGGTGTACACACGCAGACAAACCTCACATCTGTAAGACCTCGATTTCTCTATTTGAGCAAATCTCCATTGTTGTAATTTCCACAGAACCAGCCTTCCTTCTGAATCAGCACATCCCAGCCTGTTAGGGGTTGGAAGGAGGGAATCTGAGGATGGAGTTAGCCACAAAAGTCTTTGAAAGCTTCAGCCAGGTTCTATGTTTTCTGATGGATGTCCTGGGGCTTGTGTGGAGCCACCCAGAACGGTAGGCTTGCTGGTTTAATGGCCATAATAGAACCTCATGCAGGAAAAAAATCAGGCTGAACAAAGCTCTATTGTACTTCCCAGATTTCATTTCAGAGTCTAGTGACCAGTCTGAGTTTCCTATTTTCTCCCTGAGATCCTGCAGAGGAATTAGCTCTGGATATCAGCAGATGATTTCTGTGAACATGATCTGCAGTGCTGCTGCTGTCATAGCAGCAGAAGGACGACAGCTTTCCTGCAGTTAGAGCAACGCTGTGGTACTAAGCCCTAGAATTATATGCACATACATAAAGATATCCCCCAAATCCAGCCCCCTCAAATGGATGTGTAAAATAAACAATTTTTTTATGCATGGAGGGATTAGTATTTTCTACTCTCTTAAAATTAAACGCTTTATTAGTTAACAGATAAGATAACATATCTCAGGAGCAGCATCGCTCCACTCACATTAGTAAAGAGATATTTAGATAGACAAAAAATGAGATAGATATCTTACACTATAAATGTTAATCTCAGACTATGTTAAACTTACACTGTGAATAGGTAATCTTACATTACCTATAAATGTTACATATCCCTCAACTTAAACCTATTTTCCCTTGTCCTATCAGTGGACACTCTTGTGAAAAATCCCTCCCCAGCCTTCCTTTAGGTTCCCTTCAGGTATTGGAAGGCAGCTATTAGGTCCCTCCGAAGTCTTCTCTTTTCCAGACTGAACAGTCTCAGTTCCTGCAGCCTGTCCTCATAGCAGAGGTGCTCCAGCCCCTGGATCATCTTTGTGGCCTTCTCTGAACACGCTCCAACAGATCTTATGGTGGCTTTAGTCTCATTATGCATATAACTTACATATTACTTCCTATAAAATGTTGTAGTATGCACAGATTATACCATTCTGAAGTTACGAAGTTATGTAGTGGTTTTGTGTAGGCCCTAGTCTTTAACTCTGTGCAGAAGAAATTATGCTTACTTAATAGACAATTGTACAGTACTTTGCCTTTCCTTCCTTATCCGATCAGTGATCTTATTCACTAGAGAATATTACTATATTTTTGTCAGACTTGCCTTTTTCCCCCCTCAGTTCTATAGTATGTTAATCCCTTCTAAATGTTCATTAGAATTACCACATTTCTATGAGGTTAGGAGATACTATTTCTTATTTTCAAATGAGGAATCAAGTCAGAGAGCTTAACGTCAAACGTATCAATGACTCTCCATGAAAACTTGAGAGACAGAGCAATGTTTTTTCTTTATGGTGTTCAACAGCATATTTTACTGAGTAGAGCTACTCACATGCCAACAGCTCTGTGATAGAGAGCCTTTTCACATTTTTAATTCATTTCTGGTCTACACTGAGTTGAAAACTGTGAGACTTACTGCAAAATTGGAGCAGTAAAAATGTTTCTTGAGCCGACCATAGGCTTGGTATGTTGGAAACTGGGTACATACACATTAATGCTTCCATTTTACTCAAAGGTTAGTTGAAGTGACTCTTTACCAACCTTACTGAATGAATTATTTCAGGTGAAATTTAGCTAAAACATGTGCTTTGGTGGACACCTGGTGCTTTCCAACCTGCTAATAGACATTCAGTCCAGCAAACCAGTCTAGCGCTAATCCTTGAAACACCCAGAATTTGGCCTTTAGTCCCTCAGCACTAGCTGTTCTGCTCTACAGATTCACCCCCACCGTGCTGCATCCTTTACTAGTGGAGGCATAGCCTCAGGCTGGCATCCCTACTCAGCTGCCAGCTTCAGTGCAAAGCTTTTCATGTGTGTATGATTACCTTGGATCTGGCAGAGTGAGGACTTGAGCCTCCTGCTACTCTGCTATACTTGTGTGCTTACCAACAGGTTCTATTTTTCCTTAAAGTAAAGATCATTAAAGCCACCTGTGCAGTATTTTGACTTGACTAAAGTGTCATCATGCCAAACCATTTTAGGCATCTCTAATTAATGTGCTCTGATCCGAGTTATGCTGACTTCAGCTGACGTGGTACGTACACAAACCAGTGCCCTGGCGCTGCGAGCTCAGCCAGCCAGAAAATGAAGAATACACCATTAGCGGCTCTGAAAGGTCTGGTCTGTGCTGTTTGCTTAGCGGGTGGCTGGAGAACTGTGGCTGGGTCAGCTGCTGATCTAGTTTCTCAGGGCAACAGCCCACTGCTCTAGCTATGAGTCCATCCTCTTCTATTCAACGCAATTCATTTGCAGATGCTGGGAGGTACTGATATGACAAATAACAGTTTCTGCTATTGCACAACGTCGGTCCATTCCCTGAATATGTCCAGCCCTATGTACTCAGTAAGTGTGCTCAGCAGTCTGTTTCCTTAGGTTGAAGATTGACTGCACCCATATCTTCTCGGTGATTATATTCAGTATTTAAGTAACCTCCTTCCTGACTCTGCGAAAACCATAATTTCTCAAAGTTTTATACTCCTTGATCAAATATGTGTAGATATTCCCTAAGACATGAAAGAGGGCCAGCCTGGATTACTATGTCCGTCAATTCTCTTCCTCTCCCTAGTTTTCTCTGGTCCTTCTTCCTAGATCACAAAACCATAGAATCATAGAATAGTTTCAGCTGGAAGAGACCTTGAAGATCATTGAGTCCAGCCTTTGTCCCAGCCCTATCAATGCACTAGACTATGTCCCTCAATGCAACATCCACCTGTCTCTTAAACACCTCCAGGGATGGTGACTCAGCCACCTCCCTGGGCAG
>NW_009728602.1:20439-21033 GCF_000703405.1 Apaloderma vittatum
AGCCTGTTCCAATGGCTGACAACCCTCTCAGTACAGAAATTCTTCCTAATATCTAACCTGAACCTTCACTGGTGCAATTTGGATCCATTTCCCCTATCACTCTCCACGAGGGAGAATAGACCAGCCTCTGCCTCTCTACAACTTTTCTTCAGATAGTCGTAGAGAGCGATGTCCAGAGGTTTTCAAAAGGAAAATTTAGCAGATTTTTTATTTATGGACAAAAGAGCATGTCTTTCTTCCACTTCATTTTTCAAAAGTGATGTCACTGACATATTTTCTTCTAACTGTGCAACCTCACTGTGAACAACATTGCATTCAAAATAAGGAGTTCTTGAAAATAAGGACAGTCAAACAACACTGTAAGAGGCTCCCAGGAAAAAAAAAACAAAACATGACCCTTGGGAAACTTGGGGATACTCACTATCCAGAAGGTTGGGTCATAGCACTGTTTTCCTAAATATACCACTTCAGGCAGCTGATGTAGCTGAGTGCATTGGCAAGGTCCACAGTGAGTGGAAAGCAGTGGGCTCTTGGAGAAGATGCAGGTGCTCTTCAGAGCAGAAGCCTGACTGTATTGGGTTGGCTCAGCCGGAT
>NW_009728603.1:0-9751 GCF_000703405.1 Apaloderma vittatum
GACTGCTCTGGAGTGCTGCCTTGGCTGGCAGGAGGAAGCCTGTCTTCGAGGAAAGCGAGTCCCAGCCCTGGGAGCCTTCCCCGGCCGGCATGTCTGATTTGCATGTTGTATATGTGCCTCGTATAGGGCTTGTTCTATTTGCATAATGAGGCTGTGGGGACTTCCCTCGCCTGCAGAATTGCAGTGTAAATGCAGAGTGAAGGCAATTATATCGGTGTTTACATTTGCAGGAAGACACCTCCTGATGATTTTCTGTTAGGAAAATTCCTTCTTGGTGGAGCTGCTGTCTGGGTTTGTGTGTTGCTGTTCCTGGTCGGAGCCTACTGAGACCAGAGAGGAGAGGAATGCAGGCAGAGGTGTTTCCTTGAAATCTGGGCTGAGATGCTTTGAATCAACAGGTTGTTGTTTATGTTGTGATTTTGGTTTAAATTAAGTTTTCTTAAAACACTGGAAAGTCTGAAGCCAGACAAAAGGCGCTCTTGCTTTGTGTGGATGCTCACCACGCCTCCTTGATGCTGAGCCACTCTCGACATGGGGCTGAGCTGGCTCTGGGGGGTGCAGAGGATGTGTAACAGGGGGCTGGGGCACAGCCCATCATGTGTGCAATAACACGGGTGACCTGGCAGCTCTGGCTCGCCTCAGAAGCCGTTCATTGTCCTGAAGACAAGCTGGAGGGGCTGGAGGAAACAGTGAGAAGCCTTGGCTGTTGGGGTTCGTTGTATTGGTTTTGTTGTTTGTTTGTGGCTCGTTTTTTACTTTAAAAAAAAAAACAAAACGGGCAACAATAAATCTGAGTCTACTTTCACCAGTGTAAACAGGAGCTAACCTGGAGTGTGCTGCTGAGCAGGGCACGGCCCTGAGGCTGTAGGACGGAGGAAGAGGTGCCAGGAACTGACCCTGAGCCGTGGGGGCTTGGGGGGCTGGGAGGCCTCTTGCCTGCCCAGAGCCAAGGGATGTGCCAGTGGTGGGCAAGGTGCTCTGGAGCTGTGGTCCCCCACGCTGTGAGTCCCAGGGAAATGTTCAGCTGCACGTGGATCCCTCCTGTCAAACCACAGCACTTTGTGGAATGATAGTAATTATTATAGCACTAAAACAAAGCACCAAAAGCTTATTGCTTTGGAGAGATCACTAACTATCTTTGTCTAATTACTTGGCTCCAATTAACATTTTACCACAGACTTCTGCAAGCACTCCTTTTGGAAGAAGAAAAACAGTGTCAAAGGCAACATAAAATAAAAATACAGTAGCCGTGGAAATACTCTTTGACATCACACTGGAAAAAATAAGACAAACAGCCTGGTCCTCCTGCAGCCCTGGAGAGGAGGGTGAACAGAGCCCCCTTCCACCAGCACTCCCAAACCCACCTGTGGCTTAACGGTGTTACCTCTCAGTAGGTGTTTCCACAAACCACATTACAGGAGAGGAAAATATCAGGAGGGTGTGAACTGAAAGATTTAGTAGATGTATGTCACAACAAAAATAATGCAACAGCCACGTCAGTGCAGAGAGCAGCGAGTGCTGCTGTTGGCAAAACAAAATCCCCAAGCAGGAGTGTAACCACAGAAACTTAGCCCAAGGGAGGGAACAGCAAGGGAGTTAGGATGAGATTGGACTGTCCCCTGGGGTGGGTCTTCCCTCTGCTCCATCCACCCCCCAGGGCTGGTGCCTGGCTGGGCTACCCCTGTGTGGGGCTGGCATCCCTCGGCCGGGTGCGGGGACCTGATGGGGATCTCCTTGCGCCCGTGTTGTTCTCTTTCTCCCCCACCAGCCTTCTCCTGCCCCCTCTCACCAGCCCTGGGAGCCTCCTGCTGCCCCCACACCCTATTTGCTGCAAGTCCCTGTGTCTGCGAATGCGGTAGCCCAGGACTCGGCATCACCTGGGGTTTGAGGTTTCTCTGCAAAGAAGGAGTGTGGGACCGCTGCCTCCTGGATAGCCCTTACTGAACCCCTGCTGTAGGGTAGAAGAGATGTTCCCCCAGGCCAGGGTCTTCCATGCACAGTTGCCCAGAGCTGCCAAGGCCCACAGCAGGTTCCCTGGGGCTTCCCACTGATGCTTGTGGGTGCAAGACTGTGTGAGGTATAGCTCCCCGAAGGACTGTGCTGGGGGCTGAGGGCTTCTCCTCCCTGGGAAAGGCAGGGCATGAGCCCCCGGGGTTGCATCCTCCCCAAAACATGGCCATGACCAGTCTTGGGGATGATGGCAGATCCCAGTGTGGAGCCACAAGGTCAGATTTGGGGTTAGGAGGCTCCTCAGCAGAAGTTGGGGGGCAGAAGATGTAGTCGTGGGGGTGGGCTGTGCAGATGCAGCGCAAAACCCTTTCCAAGTCTCGGCTTCCTCCTTGCCAAAGGGCCCCAGGAAGGGCCAAGGCGGGCATCCCCCTGCAACGCCAAAATTCAGCAGTGCGTGTTGCTGTGCTTTCTAGAGCTTGCGTATTTACATACATCCTATAATTACCATCTGCACAGCCAGAGGCATTTGCTGGAAATGGGTTGATTCCATCTGTTGGTGCAATTTTCTCAGAGGAATTTGCATTGATCACTTTTTTATGCAAAGCTTTTGTATAGATCATTTCTCTCCCCCCCCTTTTTTTAATACAGCGAAATATTTTCAGGGAGGGGAGAGGCTCTCCTACAGCGGTGCGAGTGCCTGGCAGATATTCCCTGACCTCAGACTCACCAGTTGCTGCTGGTTTTCTTCTCTGTTTTGGCACAGACTAGCAAGTGCAGGATGCTTCAAGGTGGCGTTCCTCAAATATTTACAGTTTTATTTTATACCCGAAGTGGTAACTCATCCTTAGTGTGATGACCTTAAATTAGGAGAAACAGGGTGTGATAATCAGCCAGTCAACTGGTAATTCGAGAGTTCAGACTCAGTACTTGGTGGGACCAGGTGGGACTTTTTGCATATTTTCACAGCCATACCCAACCGGGCAGCATCTTATTGATTAAATGTCTTGGAAATTAAGGCAGCCCCTGGAGCTTCCATATTTACTGTAACAGTTCAGTCTCTGTAAAGTTTATATGGGCACAGCTCCTGGGAAAGGGGGCACCCCCCCAGGTCCTGGGCTCTGATTTGGGACTGTTGGGTCCCTCCTGGTGTCACAGCTGAAAATCGCCCATGCCATGAGTTGGGAATTGGGGCAGTGAGAGCCTGGGGGGGCTCAGCTGAGGCTGCCAGATCCCCAGTTGCAGCCCACAGAGCAACAGCTCCTGGCAACGGGGAGAAAACTTTACCCAGCTTTAAGCGAGCAAAAAATAGCTGCTCCGGTGCCCTGTGGATCTTGATTAAAGAAGTTATTCTAAGGAGGTTGTTAGACTTGCTAATTGGGGTGGGTTCACTGGGATCAGCAGGTTTCTGCCACCCTGTGTGGGGGAGGGGGGGAAAATAAATAAATAAGTGAAATCCATTGTGCTGTAAACAGTTATCAGGAAAGAGCAGAGAAAATGAAGTGAACTCTTCCAATGCATCATGGAATATTACTGTATTTCATTTACTGTGGCACCAATTAGATGAGAGGCTGTTCTATTAACGCGCACCCTTGCAGATCCATGCTAAATTAACTGCTAGATCTTCACTACAGCAGTAAAACGATTGATTTCTCCCCTTAATCAGTTTATTTCATTAGTTATACATTTATTTTTACATGCATTTTGCCAAGCTGCAGTGAAATGACCTATCAAGGTATGTGACATCACAGAGTGATTTGAATATTAACCAAATAGCTATTACAGCAGTGGTAGTGCTTAAAGATCATATGTAAATCAAATGTCAGGGGATAAAATTGCAGCAAGGGCTGTCAGAAAACAATTTAGCAGTGGTTAAAGGGACAGCTCACGGCTGGGAGAATTGTGAACTTTGTAAATGGATGATCTGGTTGCCTTTGCTTTCCCTCCTGGTTCCACGGGAAAAATGATCAAGTTTCCCCCATGCTGTACTTTTTTTGGCTGGCTAAATAAATTGTACAGTTTTGAAAGCCTTCCCTTTTGTGTTCAGCATCTGGTTCCTAAGCAGCAACTGTAACTTGAAGGTTGAGCTAGGTGCAGAATAATTTCCATTTCTGACCCAGGAAGCCTAAATAAGTTAAATATAAATAGCTGTGAATAGCGAGAGGCAAAAATGGCTTCTCCGGTCCTGTAATTATGGGAAACGTGCTCCCAGGGGGAAAAGGGAAGAAGACTGAAGTCTGATGACATGTTTCTCATCTTGTGTGTCTTTGGCAGAGCATGAGCTGCTGCTCCTCCTCGTCTCCTCCCGTGCAGCAAGGAGGGTCTGGGGGGCTTTGCTGGGGGTGGCCACAGAGCAAGTCTCCAAAAGGATCTGGGAGCTGCTGGGCTGGGGCAAGTGGGGTTGAGCACCCCTGTGAGCAAACATGGGGTCTGGGGGGTGTCCCGTGGCCAGACGACCCCCCCAGGCTCTGGGCAAAGGCTGCAGCAATGGCTCCTCCAGGGAAGGGGCAGCCCTGAGGGATGCTCGTGGCAATCTGGGCTCAGAGCTGAGCTTTTGCCCATCAGAAATGCCTCCCTCTGCCCCAGGAGCGCACAGTCCCTGTCCATCCTGCTCCTGGATGTCAGGGCTGGGGCACCTCGGGGGCTCTTGGGCCCCCAGAGCCCGTCGGAGGTGCTCAGAGGAGCAGCTGCAGCCTGGGGTGCGAGGTCTCCGGCCGTGGGTCAGTGCAGAACAATGGGGTTTGGGCGAAGGGGCTGAGTTGTACGAGGAAGCTGTGCTTCGTCGGGTGAGCACCCCACGGTTTGTTTGTCTTTTGAAGGAGCAATGAGGAAATGAAGCATCAGTGACCAATAATCAAAAGCAGCAGAGGGAAAAAAACCCGTTGGCAGATACCCCTGCAAAACAAATGAGGAGGCAGCGGGTTGTGATGTGAGTCGTGCCATAAAGCTCTCTGGCGAGTGCTACCTTCCTAGGGTTTAAATCCAGCTCTTGTGTCCCTGGGGCACCATCTTACAAGATTCGTCTGCACAGAGTAAACATTGAAATTATATAATTAGCCCCTCAGAGAAAAGAATTCTAAATTCGTGGGAACTTAAAGTTAAGCGAGAAATATTACATCTCTTCCGCCCCTCCCTATCATCTCTAAACGTCAAGCTGTGCAGGGGGAGAGGAGAGCTTCCAGGAGGGCTTGGGGTGATCTGGATCTGCCCCGGGGTCCTGTGGAGCCCCCTCTGGGGTGACCCTTCGAGGGGCTGCAGGAGCTGGGCACGAGCCAGGGCACAGCGTGGGGTGGGTGGGCTCCAGCAGCCCAGGGGGGCGGCGGGGCAGGGGACGCGTTTGGCCTGGGGGCTGCCGGGGGCTAATTGGCAATAACCCGGGATTATAAATGGGAATTGTACTCCATCAAAATTGATTCCAGGGTAAATTGAATATTGAGTTAAGTTCCAGTGCCTGGTGAAACCTCTGCCTTCCTCGCTGTTACCATCCAGCACTGAGGCAAATCCATCCCTGAGTCATCTGGATATAACGCGCTGCTGTTTGACCTTGGGTTACTACAGTAACCTTAAGTGCACAGTAATATACTTTCAGTCACTGTTCAATGCTCAGGGGAATGTTTTAAGGCCCTTGGCTGGAGTGAATATTTTTATGCAGGCTATAATTTCTTTTAAGACCTTCGCCAGCAGCCAGGCAGCCTTCACGGCGTCCTTCCCTTTCGCCGCAGCTGGAGCAACGTGAGGTGGGGACCCCATCGAGGGCACCCTGAGCTGGTGTGGGTGTGGGTGCTGTGGGGCAGCGCTCCCGGTCTGGAGGATGCTGAGCAGAGGGAGGTGCTCGGGGGTCTGTCCCTCTCAAGGAGGACTCGGGGCAGGCGAGGGTGAGCAGCCCTCCAGGACCTTCCCATGGCGAGGATGGGCATAGCACCTGGGGCAGGACTGGGAAACAGGAGGGAGAGAAGAAAGCAGAAATGCCCAAAAGGGGACACATGGCTCTTCTTCTCTGCCTTGCTCCAGGAGGTCAGCAGCAGCCCGCCCTCCTGCTCTTGCCTGGGAAAGCTTTCCCTGTGCTGCCTCCAGCCCCTGCTTGGGCAGGTGCCACCATGGGAAGCTCCACTCCCAGCCCAGAGCCCCTTGCTGCTGGTGGGGAGCAGCAGTGCGGGCAGACTCTGCCCTCCAGTGAGATCATCGGGGGCTGGATGCTCCCCCTGGGGAGGAGGAGGAGGTTTCGGGGTCCATCCTCTGCTTGCCACACAGCTGAGCTGCCCCATCCTGGGCTGTGCGAGGCCCCATCCATGCTCCCTGCCCTGTCACCCCGGGGCCTCATTTGAGCAGAGATTATGCTAAATTCAGTTAAGCTGGACAAATGCTCACTAGAGACGCAGAGAAGAAACCCCCAAAACTGATTTTCATCTGTGGATCAGGCAAAATTTGATTCACAGTTCAATTCTCCAAAGGGGAAAATTTGCACAGAATCCCTGCTTAGATTTTATTTTAAGCAAATCCTATAAAAATCTATCTGAAGGAGGCAGTAACTCCATCTTTCAGATCCTGCACACTGTATCTAGGAACATGAGTTCTGCTTTTATATAATAAAAAATGTAGAGTTTCCTCATGTTGCCATATGTTTTTGCATTTATCTGTGCACTTGCTATAACCCTATCTGCTGTGTGTGCCTACAGTGCTATCTGTGTCAGTATTGAAATGCATTGAGTGAGTATCATTCATGCAAAAAATGAGCCTAAAATCTCCCTGAAGAGGGGAATATAATAGAATACAATTGTATCATTTAAAAAACTTTGCATCATATTACACAGTCAAAAAAAGAAAAGATAATCTATGCTACGACAGAGGGAGCAAATGAAATATTGCGTTAACTCTTTAGCTGCCCTCGCTGCAGCAAAACCTCATCGGCCCTTAAGGTGGGGGGGTTGTTGAGTTCTTGTCGTGGGCGGTGGGGTGGGACACGTTCCTGCCTTTAACATGTATCTCAGTGCTCCCAGTTTTCCCAGGACCAGCTGTGCTGCCCATACCTTGCTTCCTGCTTTGGCTGGAAAACCTGCAGGGCTGGGGACCTGGGTGCTTGCTGTGTTGGGGGGTCCAATGGGCACCTTGGCTGGGGTGTTGCAGGGAAGGCACCGTTGCCCTCCCGGTGTGGTCATGCCCGTGAGATTCTCTCTCCATCACAGGGCACCCACCTCCCCTGTGACCCAGCCCTACCTCCTCCTCCTTGCCAGGGCTGGCATAAAAAGGAATATTCTCTTTCTCTCCTTGAATAGTATCTGTTCCCAAATCATGTATAAAACATTTGCAGAAACCACTTACTCCTCATGTATTTTTTATGAGTCCGATCCTAAGTTAAAATATATAAACATAAAAATATCAAGAAGTACTTTAGGAAAAAAAGAAGTTATTTCATAAAATATCAGGAGACCAATTTAAAACCTTGCTGAAGCTCCTGCCCGCCCGTGCAGCCCTGCCTAACAGTGAGGTGTTGAGCGGGTTTCTCCCACCAGCGGGGACCGTTCCCATCACTTATCCAGCCCCTGCCTCTGGCAAGCTCAGGCTTTCACACTTGAGAAATAAACCCTATAATTTTATTTAATCCAGGGGATAATCTTTTGTAATGTGCCAGGACAACGATGGGAAGTTTTATTTCCCGAAGACTAGATTAAGACAGTTTTGCACTGGCAGGCAGGAGAGCCAAAGCGTTTGCAGAAACCCAAGCAGCATCCTTTAAGGAAGGTGTTTGCCAGCAGCGTCCCCAGGAGCCGGAGGGGGAGCAGGGCAGAGCCAGCCCTGCCTGGCTCCCAGGTGCTTCCTAACAAGCAAGAATATACAGTCAATCCCTGCTCTGAAGATTTATTCTTTCCTTTTCAAAGATGTGCATCCTTGAAGCCTTCTCTTGGTGTGCATTGCTTCAGCTGCTGGCAGAGCAGTGCCAGGCGCTGCTCGGTGTCTGCACAGGGCTGGAGCTTGGCTGAAGCCATCAGGATGCTGCCCTGGAAAGAATCTTGCGTGGCTCCGGCTGCTGATCCCTACCACGTTTGCTCGTGCCAGCACCGACCTTGGTGCGTGGTGACGGCTGCATCAGCCAGGCTGCCACCACATCCAGCCCAGGGACCCTCTCACTGCTCCTGCTCCTCCTTAACCACCTTAATAGCCCAGAACACCCCCTGTAAACTCTGCCGGCTTCTGTCAGTCAGGGCTGCCTCTGGCCTGGGAAGAAGTTGATGTTTATTTTTTTTCCATTTTTCTCTCCGGTCCTGCTAAGTTGGAGAGTTAATTGGGAGGGGAATTGCCGTCCGTACCAGTCGTTGTGTTTTGTTTGCTGAATGCTTTGTGCTTGCATGTTTCCTGCAAAATAATCTGTCTGATTTCTATTTTTCCATTTTTTGTGTTTAAATGAGGGGAAAAAAAGGTGGAAACAAGCCTCAGCATCTCCAGACTTTGCATTAAAGTCCTGGTGAGCCGCTGGTGTGTGTCCAAGGGGCAGCTGTCGGGGCCTGGGCAGGCGAGGACGCGCCGAGCACTCCCCAGTGCCATGTGCTATTGAAATACTCTTTAGCAAAAAATTACAGGCAAGGTAATGTAAAAGGCCTGTCCTCCTTCTTGCACTCATTGAATCCTTCCTCAGAAAAGCAGCATATTTTCTCGTTAGGGCAGTTTTACTGGAAACCCCTGAGACAAACCCTTGCTTTGGTAGGTAAAAATTGCTACTTTTTAAATTTTGTCTTTAAGCATTATTAGTTAAATATTGTTTCTTTAAAAATGTATTTAATTTAAACTAAAATGCTGGAAATTTCCTTTCAAGAGTACTTTTTTTCATGTACATGAATATTAATGCCTTTCTCGGAGAGATCTACTTGAAAAAAAAACAAGAATAAATTAAATACCTACAGATTTTTCTAATTCCTCTTTTTGGTGACATGCCGTCATTACATCAAATTACTGAGATGTGCTCCCATTTTTTTGTGTGTGTGAAAATTATGGAATATAAAGTATATGTAAATGCAGCAAAAGGCTGTGAAGAAAGAACAGGGACAGGAGAAGCATTAGGTATTCAGCCAGCATCGTTGCGAGCCAATTAATCAAGCAGTGGCGAGGAAAGATGCAGAAACGATGAGTTCGCCCTTCATGTTGATGAGGCCGGTCCAGGGCAAATGCTGCTGCACCTGAGCTCATAGTTAGGCATGCAGAAAGGAATCATGGGAATATCTTCACGCCTTTGTCTTTCTCGTGAAGGATGGAAAATGTCAAGCTGTTGTTTGGCTGCATGTGGGAGACTGGCTGAGAATTCACAGTCTGGCGAAGCGGGCTTTAACTCTTTGTAGGCAGGCTCTCCTGCCACATCTGCACCCGGTGCCGTGGGGCCAGCCCCCGGTGCCGTGGGGCCGGGCTCCGGGCGGGGAGGGGGCTCTGCCACCGGGTGTTTTCTGCCTGCCTCCCCCCCACCAGATGTGCAGAGAGAAGGGGAGACGTGCCTCCAGCCCACCCTTTGCTCTCCCAAAGCCATTTCACCTGCCGACCTCTGTTCGTGCCCGTGGGATGAGACTGAGGGCCCCGCCAGTCTTTCCCTCACTGGGTTTCTTCCCTTTCCCCTTGCTGCAGACGTGTATATTATTCCCAACCTTGCCAGCAGTAATAGTGGTGAAGGTTTGGTGCCTAGAGGCTTTTAGCTGTGTGCAAGAGGGTGCTGGCCCCAGGCCCCCCGTCCCGCATCCCCGCCAGATGTTCCTCTCACGTCGCTCCGTGGGTTTTCCGTCGAGCCAGCTGTTGGGGCAAGCGGCTGGTGCTGGGTGTGCGCGGA
>NW_009728603.1:9764-12603 GCF_000703405.1 Apaloderma vittatum
AGGGATCCCAGTGCCGGGGGTCTGTGGTGGGGGGAAAGGGGGGCTATCACCAGAGCTCAGCACTGAAATCCCCCACAGCACAACACAGTCTGGTCCGTCCATGCACGGGGCTGCACAAATATTTCCCTGCCCAGGACCAGCGCTTGGCACTCGGCAGAGGAAGCATCACCAGGGGTGCAAATAGGAAGACACGAGCTCTGCAGACTTTTATCCACCTTCCTCCCTTAGGCAAAGTCTTACAGACCTCTGCTCCTTCTCCTTGCTCACCTGGAACAGTCTCGGCAGCTCCTTTTCGTTGCATTGAGAACAATTGCATCCCACCCATCACACACGATGCCTTTTCCGTTATGCATTCATTTCCCTTTCCTCCAACACCACGATAGTGTTGGCTTAAGTTCACCTTCTGATCTGAAATAGCTCCTAGATCCTTCCACCCTGTCACACCAGTGAGTCCCCAGTTGCGCTGAACTTTAGGGGCTGTACTTTGCTGTACTTTATCTGTAGGATAGGTTCCTGTTCTTCTCAAATATTTTCTAGCATTTTTCAAGACCTTTGTCATTCCGGTTCTGCCTTCTAATGCGATCAGAGATCGCAAATGTAATAATTATATTTTTTCCGTAGTATAGGTCAGTAATACTGAATAGCACTGGATATAAGACAGACCTATTTCACAGATTTTCATTTCAACGGCAAACCATTGACAACTAGTCTCCAGCTGCAGTTTTTTCAACTGGTTTTGCGCTCACCAAATAGTATTTTCATCTAGACTACAATTCCTCAGCTTGCTAGTGAGAATGTCATCTAAGACGGTGTCAAAAATCTTATTAAAGTCAAGATATGACATTTACTGCTTCTTTTCTATCCAGAAGGCCTATTACCCTGTCGCAGATGAAAATTAGATCGGTTTGCCACGATTTGTTCTTGACAAACCCATGTTGGCTGCTACTCACCCTGTTATCTTCTTGGTGCTTATAAATAGTTTGTTTGATCATTTGTTCCAATATTTTTCTGGGAACTGAAGTTGAACTGACTTAAACTGATTATAATTTCTCAGTCTCTCCTTCGCCGAGCAGGCTCTGTGTTGCCAACGTGCGTCGCCCGGTGCCTCCCGCGCCGGCCTCAGGGACCACCAGCACCCACCCCGAGATTCCCTCCTCCGCATCCCGGTGCCCTGGTGTTCATCGTGCCAGCCGCCTGCTCACAGCTGATATTTTCTTGTGGTGGAAAAGAGTGTTTTCAGCCCCCACCTTTCCCGTAATACCTCTCCATGTCCTTCCCTTCCCCCTCCTGCTCCCTGAGCGCAGGGTGGGCAATAACCCGGGAGTGGGCAATGAACCCATGGGAGGGGACTGATGCTCCCTCGGGAGCCCAACGGCCGCTGCATCCAAATGGCAACGAGAGGGGACGGACACCAGAGCGTAACCTGGGGGCAGGGGGGATGCAGGATCTGTTGCTGGAGACTTCTCATTATATGGAGAAGCATTTCCTTGTTTTTAATTAAATCTAAAGCCTATCTTACAGTTATAATTAGTACCAGGTGGCTAAGGATTAAAGAGGCAGCATCAAAGGCTTGCCTGGGAGAAGTGAAGGCCAGGTTTGTCTCCTTCATCATAAATCACCAGGAATCTCTGTTATCTTGAAACTCCCCTTTGCACGAGGCCGCCTTCCAACGCTGCCTGGGCTCCAGTTGGAAATGCCGACCCTTACAAAATCTCTCTTTCGTATTTTAAAGCAGATGGAGTGGAGGATCAGTGGTTGATGAACACCAGTGTGCTGAGATCAGAAGTTTTGGTGGAAGGGTCAGAGCCGCTCAGCCCGGCAACAGCTCGCTCTGAGCTGTGTTATTGCTGGGATGCTGAGAGCCAGGTTTGGAACGGGCAGTCCCATGCCCATCGCTGGGATGGCATTTCGGGCTGCTTTTGTCACCGGTTTAAACGCCCAGGCTGCCGGACTGGCTGCGTGCCACAGGAGCTGCAGGACTGGCTGGGCTGCTGCTTCCTCAGGCTGGGACTGCCCCGGGGCCAGCACAGTCGGCATTTTGACTCTGTGGCCCTGATGACTGGCTTTGTCTCCTTTCTCTGACTTCCTGACTTTGTTAAAAATTGGAACGAACTCTCCTGCTCCCCTTGTGACTGCTGGCACACGTGGGGCAAAGCATGGGAGGTTTCCAGGGCTGCAGAGACAGGTCTGGGCTGCAGGAGAGGGGTACCTGTCGCTGTACGACAAGCCCTGACCCCCAACAGCCGTGGGGCTGCCAAAGCAGTGACCTGCCGTGAGGGTTATGTCTTCTGCAAGACTGCCTGAAGCTGGAGTGATAGTGCTGGGGGGTCTGGGGATCTAACAAGGTCAAAGCTTTCATGGAAAAGGGAGGATGGACAAGCTTCCCTCAGCAGTCGTGTTTTGTCTCTCTGGGCTTGTCCCCCTTCCTGAGGTCTCTGCAGGAGATCCAGTATCTCTGCAGGAGATCCAGTATCACACCTGACTGTTGGAGAGTCTGAGGACCTACTGACACTCGGAGTCTTTGGGGCCTCCCCAGCTGCCTCCTATGGGTCTGGCCCCACGGCTGTGCAGGACATTCCCGCTGGGCCAGATGGATAGGGATGCAAGGAGCGACCAGGAAAGGCAATGGCAGGAGCCTGTGGTCCCTCCGGGGTGGGCGATCTGGCCTGGCAGGAGGCAGCTTGGTGTCTCTCCCAATCCCAGCCTGCTTTTTCACTCTGTCTTTAATTTTATTTAACATCTCATTGGGTTTACTCCGCTCAGCCCTTGCACAGCCCATCAGCGCTGTGGAGGGAGCTGACAAATCCATTCCCGCCGTGATGGATGGCTCTTCCTCCTC
>NW_009728603.1:12634-15369 GCF_000703405.1 Apaloderma vittatum
GCGCCCCCCTGCCTGTCCCGGCCGGTAGCTCTGCCTGCTCCCCACACTCCACCGAGGGGCAGACCCCAGCCCCAACAAAGGGCCAGGTGGGCAGTCACCCGTCCCCAGCATGGCAGGAGCTGTGTTCCTTACACCCTGGGCTCCTGTCCCCAGGGATAGTCAGGCAAAGGCAAAATAAGCTCTGACACAAACAGTGTTTATAAAATATTGCTCTGCTGGGACCATCTTTCCTACAGTCACCGGGATGCGACTAGTTGTAATAAAATGGAACTGCTCTTTTACTCCGTGCAACAATTATTGTGGTGTCTGCTCCCTGGCAGAGTGAGGGCTCGCCAGCCAAGTTCTCCCGGGTGAGGCAGCTAACCGGGAAGAGAGCTGCCGTTACCTCCCCGCGTGGTGCCTGGCTTGCATAAGCAGCCTAATAAACCCTGTGCGACTCAGCGAGACCTTTCAGTGCATACAGAGCAGCCCTGAGACCCGGTCGCAGTGGCGAGATAGAAATGTTAGCTCTGCTCCGCAGGTCTGGGGGATTTTATAGTCTGGGTGAGATGTGATAAGCACCGTTCCTTGGTGCCTGCGCATCTGAACGGCCGCGGGGAAGTTCTCACAAAGGATGGGGACGTCGTCACCAAATTGCAGCTGAGGGAGCTGCATCCTGCTTTGCTGCATCCCTGTTGCAGCTCCAGAGTGAGCCGATGATCAAACATCGGCTGTGTTTACCCACCTCCAATAACAAATGCTGCGAGAGGGAAAGCAAAAACCCTGTGCAGTCCAGGAGATCGCCAGGCAAATGGGAGTCCCGTTGCCGGGAGCAGCCTGGGCTCCGATTGCAGCATAATTCATTTCACAATGTATAAGAAAAGTTGAGTTATTGGGACATGTGACATTTATTTAGTTACATATCTCCTGTGGGAGGTTTCTGGGGCCATTAATGTAGTGTATTTGCATGGCTAGTTTACATGCCTTTGCTTGTTATTGCTGTCTATATTCCATGCACCTCACACTCAATTTCAATTCAAAGTTTGGCAGTTGAGGTGTCACGACTAAAAAATGGAATGGCCTCCCTCAGAAATGAAATAATTTTGTTGTTCAGTTCCGAGCGATTTTGTAATTTCATGCTTGTGTATGATAATTTTATGCTGTCCTGCTCCACGTAACTCAGCTCTGCCAAGCCCTGACAGGTGATAAATACAATCTTTTCCACCCGGCATGCGACAGGCCAGGATGAGGAGAAGGGGGGGAAAAAAAAAGAAGGGAAAAAAAAAAGTGGCGCTTTCACATCTGAGGTCCTGGTGCAGCCGGAGCCACCGCAGCCCCATCCCTTCATCATTTCACGCCTGGGCTCCGCAGACGCAGCCCCTCAGCTGTGGCAGGGGGGACCCATGGGTCAAGGCGAGTGTCCTGGAAATGGAATGATGCTGGCGAGGAGCCAGGCGGTGATGGTGTGTAGGAAAGGAGAAAGTTATGACTTTGGCGTGTCCCCCGTGCGCGGGCTCTGAGATGCGGTGCGTGATTTAGAGCCCAGCCTCTCTCTAATGGAGTTCAATAGAACCGTAACCTTTTGGAGAAATTATTTTTACAAATCTGTTAAACATTTGAAAGACAGCAATTTCCAATAAAAGAATATGAGTCCTTAACATTTATCACCAGGCTACAGATTTTATAACTGTTACTTCATATTGTTCTTGTAAAAAATGTTTCTCCTCCTGAGAGCAGATGAGTCAAAAGACTATTAAGGAAATGCCAGAGGTACAAGGGGGATATAATGGGTGCCAATAAAATGAAAGCAGAAGCAAACCATTTAAATTAAATTCAAGTGGTGATGAGAATCATCATTCCAACTACAAACCTGGAAAGCTAAACACTGCTCGGGAGCTCCACAGCCTTGTGGAGCCGCAGCAGATGCCGTGCCTGGCAGTGGCGGGACGCGGGATCGGCAGCGGCGCACGGATCCCGGTGCCAGGGTGCAGGCAGGGAGGCAGGGAGCTGGCATGTGCTGAGCATCCCCAGGTGGGAAAACCACTCCCAAACTGGTGGCTTTTTGTGGAGAAGCTGCTCAGCTGCAGGTGAGGAGAGCAGGCACAGGTTGAAGCTCTCGGAGAAACGGGCAATTTCCCTGCTTGTGGCAGTGGAAGGAGCAGTGACACCCCACACGTGGACTTGTCTCGCTCAGGCTGCACCTTCTTTTATCTGTGCTCCATCAGGGCCATGTTTGATCCCCACCCTCACTTGGCAGTGAGCTGTGGAGAAAAGGGGCCAAGGAAGATGAGATGCCTCAGTCTCCACGTTTCCTCCTGGATCTGACAGCAGAGGAACAGCGTCACCAAGGGTCTCTTTAGGGACCAGGATGTTCCTCACTGGCAGTAGGACTGCTTTTATTAACAAGCAGGTAGCAATGTTCCCCTCCCAAGGGGAACTGAGACAGAAGAGCGTGCGAGCCTGGCACTATGTTCTGCAGGGCAGGTGCCCCACCAAGGTGCTCCAGCACAGCTGGGTCCTCTCACACCCTGAGCACACCCTGCTTCATGCCTTGCTCACACCCTGCTCACACAGTTTCACACCTTGTTTCACACCTTGACACGCCCTGCTCACACCTTGCACACACCCTGCTGCCACCCAGCTTCACACCCCTGCTTACACCTTGCACACACCCTGCTCACACCCAGCCTCACACCCCTGCTCACACCTTGCACACCCCCTGCTGCTGGCCAGGCTCACAAAAGCCCCGGGGGGGC
>NW_009728603.1:15388-16031 GCF_000703405.1 Apaloderma vittatum
GCACGGATGCCCCAGCTGAGGAGTAACCTGCCGACCCCTGGGCACGGAGCAGGAGTGTCCCTGGGCTGGGGCACAAGGGGGCTTTGCTGCGGTGGAGCAGTTTGAAGCTCTGAAGCCAGCGTTAGGGGCTAAGGGCTGATTTTGGTTTCATTGTTGTTTGAGCTGAGTTTCCTTCTCATTAATTCTGCCCGTACCGGGTGCTGCTTGGGCTGGGCACACAGGGGTTTGTGCACAGAGATGGGGTCTTGGGGGGCTTTGCGGGAAGGGGCTCGGAGGATGGGTAGTGGAGGGGTCACCCCATGCGCTTGATCGGGCATCAGTGAAAAAACCAGGTTCAGAGTTGGTTGCTTGTGCACAGTCTCTGGTGCTGTCCGAGCTGTCAGCAAAGAGGGTGTCGGGACAGGCACCATGGGGTTGGGTCCTCCTGATCAATCCAGACCCTGCAGCGAAGATGCCTCTTGGGCAGCCCTCTTGGGATCCAGGCACCTCTCCCCAATCCTCTTCTTGCCTTCGGACCTGTCCGTGCAGGAGGCTGCTGGACTTCCCTCCAGGAGAGCAGAAGGTGAGGGATGTCCTGCGTGCTGGGCAGTGATGGTGGAAAACGCCCCATGTCCGGCTGCTTGTGGCAGGAGATGAGTGCAGC
>NW_009728603.1:16071-17829 GCF_000703405.1 Apaloderma vittatum
CCGCCGGGCCCCCCCACCACCTCTCCATCTGCCGGCCAGCCTGCACCAGGCAGCGCCACGCGCCCGATCGCTGCCCTCCTCGGAAATTGCTTCCAGGTCCTCAACAGTCAGCGAGGGTGACTTTCTTGTCTCTAACTCTGGAATTTAAGCCGTCTAAGAAAAAAAAAAGTTGGCAAAAAACCTTTGCTACCCTTTTCTTTTTCTTGTCCATCCGCTCTTGCGTGGCAGGGAAGTGGCCGCGTGCCCTGAGGGATGGGGAGGCTTGGCCGGGCTGGACCGTGGGGCTGTCCCGGGCTCCGGGTCAGGGATGGGGCACAGCGAGCACCTCCCGGGGGAGGTGGGGAGGAACAACCCCTCCAAAGAGGTGTGAGGGCAGCCAGAGGTATTCGCTTCGTGAATTGTTTCATCCCAAAGCTAACTGGAAAGAATTTGGAAGTTGTTGGGCGGGGGTTTTTTTTTGGTCCTTAAAAAGATATTGGGCTGTGGGTTTTTTTTAATATAACTTTCTTTTTTAAATTGCGAGTGTATATGTAAAGGGATGAGCCTGTAGACAAAATGAAGTGTTTGTTTAGCAACAGCTAAATTATTTCTGTTGTCTTTTCCTGTCGCTTTTGTTTTGGGATAACTAGGAAGCTGCCTTTTCTGGCTGCCCTATTTTTGTTTCGGCCGGCAAGCTGAGCACTCTGTCACCGCAGCTCTGTAGCCTTGCGCCGGTTCAGAACTGACACCAGGCTCTGGGCACGGCTTTGTGTGCAGGATCCGTCCTTTTTGGGGACCTCTTGGAAGTCGCAGGGTTCTGAGACAAAAGGGCTTGGGTGACAGCCTGGGTTTGCAGGCAGGGCAATGCAGGTGAGCCCAGGCAGCACTCTGGAGGCTAACGCAGCGTTTGCTTGTTTGTGTACTTTTGTGCCTGGACTAACAATTTACAAGAAGTACAAGCGTGTGTCACACCCCGCGTTAGGAGGCAGCTCTGACCGTGTTGTCTGCAAATACATTTTTCTGAAGGACACACATGAAGGATATTCTGAATCGACATGACTACAGCTCTGTTAACGCAGGTTACACTTAACCAGTGGGTCACCTCGCGTCACTGAGCTCACAGGACCAAAAATAATGTATTCGGCACCAGTGGCAGATAAGGGAGGTGGTGTGTGTGTGGGCTGGGGCTCCTTCTGCGGCGCCCTCGGGAGGCATCTGAGGGGGATTTGTGGATCTTATAATTCGAGCAGTAATAAAAATAACTGTAAAGTGCCCAAGAAAGAAAGGCTGTGAAAGTCTCTGTCATGTCCCCGACATGAGGCTGTTTGCCGTGTGGCAGTCACTGATACACAGCAAAGGCTTTCCTGATGTGCTTGTGCGGGCTCAGCACACTGCTCGGTGGCATCAAGAGCCTCCTCATGGCTCCCGGTGAAACCCGTGGATGCTTGGTCTTCCTTGTCCATCTATCTCTAAACTGTGAATTTATTTTGTGACAAGATCTCACCTGCTCTGGGTGGTCTCTGACCACTGCCCAGCTCGAGCCAGGGTCCTTGCTGTGCTGTCACCCTTGGGTGCTGAAAAACAAGTGCAATGTCACAAAAAGGATTTTGGCCCCCGACTGGGGAGGGCAGACCAAGGGGCACGCTCCAGGTCGTTGTGTAATAACAGTGCAGACCTGTGCACCACGCCAGGCAGGTCCACGCGTGAGGGCACGAGTTCTCCAGCGGTGAGCTCCCCCTGCGAGAGCGCGGGCATCGCTTACACCAGCACAGCAAGCAC
>NW_009728604.1:0-13530 GCF_000703405.1 Apaloderma vittatum
ATCATTCCACTATTATTTTCTCTTATTATTGCTTCATTAAAGTTGTTCTAGTTTTTTTTTTCCTTCTCTAACCCAAAAGTCTCTCTGCTTCATTCCCTTTTCCTTCCCATTTGGGAGGGGAAGAGGGGGTTAAAGAGCGTCTCTTCTGTCCGTGTTAGAGGCCTGCCCAGCCCTAACCCGCGACACCCCCCCAGCCTGGCATCTCGCAGGGTGCCGCAGGGCACTGATGTGTTTGGTGGCCATAGCAGGGACAAATTTTTAGGTGATGGAGGGACCATCCCAGACTGCATGGGGTGTTTGGAGGAAGCTCTGAAGAGGTGCTGCCCTGCTCCCAAACCTGCTTCTCCGGCTCCTCACCGCCCCTGGCTCTACCCGCTCAGCCAGATTGCCCAAGCCAGGTCTCCTCAGTTTCTCTGCCCAGGGTGCTCACCGGTGTTTTGGCCAGCACTTGCCCTGGCTCAGCTCCTGGCACTCATAGCAGCGAGAAGGGTTGCTGGACAGTCCTCGCTGTGGCATGACCCTGGCACAGCCCTAGCTGTGCCTGCAGTGGGACAGTGCTGGGGAGATGCTGGCTTGGGCACTGAGCTGCTCTCTCACCTCAGGGAAGCAGGGCAGGAGGTCACATTAATCTATCTTCATGCCACTCCAGATTTATTTCTTCAGATTGCTAATGGAAAGAGATGGATACGAAAACACCACCTTCCTGGGTCTAGGGCAGCATATGAGCAGGTGCCGTCCCACTGACTTTGGAATAATACCTTCCTGAAGAGGAGTGCGTCCATGAGTGTCCTTCTGTAATGGCAGCCTCTTGAACTGGTTTCACTGATCCCAGCCCCAGTGGTGGAATTACAATATTCTGGGTCCATCCCAGTTGCAGCATTTGGGATGCCAAACCAGGCACATCTAAAATACTTTCTCACAACCAAAAGCATGGTTTCTGTCCTCCCTGTTGCTTTTCTACATCCTCCCCTCCCTGCAGGGAGCCCAGGTCAGCAGTCAACTCTGTCCCAGCTCTACCTTCACACCAGTTTGGTACATTGCCCCTTGCACAACACCCTCCGTACCTGGGGCAGGGGAGCAGAACCGGCACCCACGCCTACCCGGGCTGCAATCACAGCCTCCTCTTGCATCACCTCGCTGGCGGCCTCCAGTTGCAGAAGAGCAGGAAGTAAAGAGGATTTTTTTTTTTTAACGACCCGAGTTATACACAAACAGAAATTATCCAGCTGGGGCAAAATGAGGCTTCCAGGAGCAGGAGTCCTGCTGGAGCCTTTCATCTAGGTGTGTGACGGTTTGTAGTCAGACGGTGTGTGAAGAGGTTTGTAGTCAGAATAGCAGTAGCACTCCTGACCAGGGTCTTTCTGCCCTGGTGCCACTGTGTTCATTGGATGAGAGTGGGGAAAGAGCTATGAAATAAAATCCCTGTTGGCACCCTGCCTGGGGAGGGATGATGCGGAGCTGCCAAGGCGAATGTTGCAGGGACTTGGGGCTGCTGGTGCAGGAACAGGAGATAGAGTGAGGGCTACGGGGGGATTCTTCACACTGGACCCATGCTTCGGTGCCCCCCATTATGGATCAGCCTCCTGACAACCTCACTGCTGTCTGTCCTTGCTCAGGGGAGCGCTTGCCTGAGCTTAACCACACACTGGGCACACAGGCACGATCCCGCAGCAAGTAGAAGGGCAGGAGAGACCTAACAGGGGAACTCAGTCCCAGCGGTGCTGCCTTCCATCCAGCCGGCTCCCAGCACCAGCCGTGCGGGCACTTTGCTGGGTGAGGGTCTCAGTGCCGTCAGCAGGGCAGAATCAAGCCCCATAACTTTGAGTTCAAGGAGGAGGTGGCAGAGCTCTGGGCCCTGGCTCATCTGCCTGCCTAGGTCACAGGCAGGTCCATGCTTGTGGAAGCACCACCAGCTCTGACCTTAAATCCCACAAAATGCCATTTCTTCTTGGCCCATCTCCAACTGCACTTCCAGCAGTGGGTGACCCCACTCCGGGGGTGGAAGGGAGAAGGCTCACAGGGCCCGTGAGCCCCTGGGGTTGCCGACTCCACTGCAGCAGTTTCCCATACTGTTTCTCCTCCTCCTTGTGTGTTCTCCTTAGCCACCAGCCAGCAGCCTGCCCCAGAGAGCTGCAGGGCAACTCCCTGCACCGACCTCGCCTCCCCAGCCCCTTCCTGGTCTCAGCTATAATGATGGGTTGTCATGGTCCTGTGAAGAATGGGCGAGAATGGGAACGCCTGACTGTTTGTGAGAGCTTATCTGTACCATACCGTGACACAGTTTTTATGAAAGAAGTCATTAAGAAGGTCCTGGGCATCAGGGAAGGTCTGGTCACTGATCTTGGAGGCGTGTTTGTGTTTCTATGTTGCAAAACCAGCTCCCTCGGTGGCTGAAACTGGGCTGCTGCGGCTGGAGGTCAGAAAGGGCTGATGTGAGTTGGGAGCAGAGATGTTGGGGAAGCACCTCAGCTCCTGAAGGCAACGCCATGGGCAGCAGCACCTCTTCCCGTGACCCATGTGCTGAGCCGCCTGCGTCAGGCGTGCCTGGAAAAGTGTGCATTTGCCTAAAAATATGTGAATAAAGTGCATCTTCAAGCGTGAGCTGATGAAGCCAGCCTCGTGCTCCAGGGGTGATGTTGTTCCTAAAAAAGTCACTGCTACCACAGGTGAGCTTGGGTCTGCTGCCAGCACCAGCAGAGGAAGGTGCCGGGCTGCCGGGGCTCACTCAGGCTGCGGTTAATGAGCTATAAGGACTTCAAAGGTATTGGAGTCGTTTCTATCTTGTTTCAAAATGATAGCAGGGCTTGGTCTGCTGTCTTATGAGCTTCCTTCCGCCTTTGTTTCAGTCCTCATGCTCAGGGGAGGTTTTTTTTTTTAACCCAGGATCTGGTGATCAAAAATCACTGAATCTTAGAAACTGGATCCACTTTAGTGCCTGCTAAGAGCTCTGGAGAGAGCAATCCTCCAGTGTCTGAGGACCTCCTACCTGGGCAAAATTCTCTTATTCCTTTTCTTCTCCCCACTCGTGTTCACCTCTGCTCCCCTGTGCTTGTCCTCCTCAGAAACTGATGTCCCCACATGGTTTGGTCATTCCTGCACCTCAGCGAGCCAAGAGATGAGGAAGCAGCATATTTGTCAGGCCGGGATGTCAGCAGGGGTCTGGCAGGCTGCAGGAGGAAAAAGGGCCCCCTTGGATCTGGCTTTAAAAGTCCCATCCTGGGCAAGCTGAGCCCCACTGGGGACAACTCACCTGCAAAGTGCCGAAGGCAGCAGTGCCTGCTCTGGCTGACTGATGCTGCTGGACTCAGGGCTGCTGGGACCCGCCCACCCGGGACACCCCCTCCCCTAAAGCTTTTGCAGTAGGTTATCTTTTCCCACCGTGCAGGGCAGAAGGCAGGGTTAGACTTTTGCAGGGCTCTAAAGTGCCAGGAAACTGGAAGGTTTCCCTCTCTGAGCTGGAAACGGAGCTGAACGACCTGCTGCAGGTGAAAGGAGCCCCTGCCTGCGCCTTCCACCCAGGGTTACAGCAACAGCGAAGCCATTTCTGACATTTGGGGTGATTTTTTGAGCAATCTGGTGCCCAAGGGAAAAGATTCTTGTGCAAATTGCTGTCACACTGCAGTGGCAACAGCAAAGCCTGCTGAGATCCCTCCCAGCAGGATCACCTTGTGCCTTTAAAAGGCCAGCACAGATCCACCGCGGAAATCCCTGGCACAGGAGATGTGTTTCCCTGGGACCAGGGTTGTACAGAGCCTGGGCTTGCTGCCTCTTCTCCTCAGGCAGGTGAACATCTGCAGGGACGATAATCTTGGTCACTTTTGGAGTGCCCTGAGAGCCGTGGCAGAGCAGCACGGGGCTGTGTCCAACCAGGGCACGACGTAGACACGCTCTGAGCACACCAGCTGGGACGGACACGGACTTTAATAAAGCCTGTCTGTGCGCAGTAAGTGACACCGAGCTGTTTGCTGGGCTGGCCCGTGCTGCAGCTGGAGGCCGAAACCTTTTTGTCTATATTTAGGGCATTTTTCAGATAACCCTCTTGTTCTATTTTTGGGCCATTGCTGACTTAGGGCCCCTTTTTGCTCTTGCGCTCAGCTGTATCGCAGCTTCTGCTTAGGGGATCCCTTGGGACCCAAGCATTTGGAAGGATTTGAGGAAAAGGCAGGCAAATGTGCATTTCGGCTTCTTTATTAGTATTCAAAAACAGGCGAGAAATGTAATTTTTTAAGCATTTTGATGCAGCAGCTAAGCCTGGAAACCATCAAAGACCTTTGCCACCTCTCCTAACAAGACCTTCAGAGAAACAGAAACCTGGGCTTCATGTGTGAGGAAAAGGGAGATGCTGAGGGGACATCTGCCTTGGGTGGGTTTTAAAGGTTTCGTCTCCATGTGCATCACGGAGAGAGCAGAGGGGTCTGAGAGCGGTTTCAGTGACGGGTCCTTATAAGGCGGCAGTGACTGGGCTCGGTGAGGGCCACCCTCCCGGTGGGAGAGCTTGGCTGGCAGGTCCAGGGCGCCTGCCAAGACCCAGTGGAAATGCCTGAGTGCAGAAACCTTCAAAGCAGCCTGTGTTTTGCTCTTTTTAAGGTCAGCTCCTTGGAAAGTGCCGTGCTTGGGCAGGCCACCGTCCCGAGGAGCGAAGTGACAGGCACACGTGTCCCAGCAGCCCCGTGCCTGGGTGGCAGGTCCCTTTGCCTGCTCCTGTGATGGGCCACAGCAGCACGTGGACCCGAGTGCTGGGGGAGCATCACCTCCCCAAGAGCTTGCTCTGCTCTCCCCATTATGTCAGAGCTCTCTAAGGTTTCCAAAAGCAGCTGCAGCTCCTGAAGTCACCAGGGTCTGGGATGAGGCACAGCCAGTGCCATGCTCCTGCAAGTCAAAGCAGACCTGTCCCACCGTTGTGCCTGGTCCAGGGGGGGTGAAGGCAGAACCATGCTTTGCTCAGGTGTTGCTGTGTCTCCCACTGCACTCAGCACTTGATCTGCAACCGGGACCCAGAGGGTGAGACCTAGAGGCACGAGGTGACCAGGGACTGTGTGTACCTTAAAGCTCCCATATGTGTCAAAGGTCTTGGGATGGTGCCCAAAGAGCAAAGGAAAAACTTTCCCCTTGTCTTTCCTCAAATTTGCAGTCCCATCTCCAATGTCACTGCGCTCCCACCTTCCCCCCCAGCTCCCAGGGAGGGTGACAGGGTCCTTCAGCGAGCGGCCAAGGTACACACGGTGAGACTCTGCCTTGCATCAGTCGTTTGGGGGAGGATTTTTGAAATGCCAGAGAGTCCTTGAAGGCTTCCAGTCCTCTGTCACCGAGCTCTGTGGGTTATCACCACCCCAGCCTGTGCACGGTGAGCCCGGCTGCACACAGCTGCAGTCAGCCCAGGGCTCGTGGAAGGGCAGAACCACTACATCTCGTCCGGCTTGGGGCTCACTTCCATCCCAGGCTGCAGCACCCAACTGTGCCAGGACCCTCCTCCCAGCCCCCGTGCTGGGCTGCCGGAGGGTGCCTTGCCCGCATGACCAGATGCTTGGCAGCACCTGGAGCAAACGTGGCCCTTACTGCTGCCATCCATGACCGCAGGCCAGTGGAGGTGGCTTGTCCTCAGGCTCTCAGCCGTCTGCTGTGCAGGAAGCACAGCCCTATGGGGTGCGGCTCCCTCCTGACCATGCAGAAGACAACACAGCTGGGAGGCAGTGGTGGTTTTGGCTTCTAGACAGCCCAACCATGGCAGAGGTGCAGCAGGAGGAGAACCACAGCCACGACCAGAGCCAGGACAAGACCAGGACTCAGCCCTTCTGCTGGCCCTGAACATTCTTCACTTGTCTCAATTCGTCTGGCACCTACAGACACCACAGCCCCATTCCTATTGACTCACCTCCTGTCGGGCACAGCAGTGGGGTGGGAAGTTTCTCCACTGTGGCTCTAATATGGCAGCGCACCGTGGCGCTGCCTCCCCCAGTCCCATGCACGTGGCCGTGGCTCACGTTCCCACGCATGTGGCTGTGGCTCAGCCCAAAGGACTAACTAGAAGCTCTGAACATCCCGAGGAGCACAGAGAATGGAGCATAGACCATTCAAGGCCAGGTTTGCAGCCCCGCTTTCCAGATGTCTGTCCCATGCCTGGCTGTCTTGAGCTGTGGTTCCAAATTTCACCCACCCCCCAGGAGCTGTGCTCTTTCTCCGGGCTGAGCCTGTGGCACAGCCAGCCATGCCACTGGTGTTGCCTCCCAGCAGTGTTGCTGGCCTGGCTGAAAATAATCCGAAGCTAATTTTAACCTTGGCGGTGTTCTATTTTTCAGGTCATCGGGGTGGGTGGCAGGGAGGACGGGGCAGGGGCGTGCTGGGGCATGGTGCGTGCAGGGATGTCCACACAGACATCAAAACTCGGGGGAGGCACCCTGGGTGTGATAACGGGGGATCTGTTCCTATCGTCTCAGCACAAAACCAGACTGCGGATTAAAAGGAGACTTTAGTGTTCCCTTCCTCCCCTCAATATAGCGAAACCTGAAGAGAGCTGGACATTTATAGCTGCCCTCCGTTATCAGAAGCTCTCTTGGGTTTCACTCCTGGGTGAGCACGCTCTGGTGCTGCTGTAGAGCAGGTTGCAGAGCCTTCCTGCCCTGCGCGTACTATACAGCCCCAGTTCCTTCTGGTCTCGAGCTGGTGTTGTGCAAAGCCAGAGGACTTAGCTGTGGTGCCTCATGCTCCTCAGAGCCACCCTATTTCTCCACGAGCAGCAGGCAGGGGAGATCTCTTGGCCCAGTATCACACTGCTCCTGTTGGTATCTGTGCCATAGGAGCTCGACAAGGACAGTCTCTCTTTTCAAGAGATGCCACGTGCAAATTAATGAACTCGCTCCAGGCTCTCCATCAGCTTGTCATGTCCCTTCTCTCCATTTTCACACCTGGCTTGACACTCTTGCTTCAAGAAGAATATAAAGAGCTCCTCAACAGAGTCCTGAGAACAAGGAGCTTTCCAGGGAGAGACTCTGAGCCCAAGTACCAAATCAGCAGGGAGATCGCAGGGGGACAGGAACCCTCCCAGCATCATGGACCAGCTCATGGGCAGCACTAGGGGATAACTGCAGGCAGCCAGTCCTTGTCCTGCAGGCAAAGCTCTTGTCCCACCACCAGCAGCAAGGGCCCTTCTTGCCCCAAGGCAGCTGCAGAGAGCAAGTCCCCACCCAGGTGCCTTCTAAGCCCTGGGGACAAGCAGTTGAGAGGCTGAGACACGGTGGTGCGAGCTGCCTTCCCTCCTGGCCAGCACCAGTCCTGAAGACACTATAAAAAGAGTTGAGGTGACTCACTGCAAGGACAGCCATCAACACAGTGCAGACTGCCTGGAACGGATCCTCCAGGACTGTTATTTAAGGCTGAGGGTCACACTGAGTGCTGGATAAGCCCATCCTTGTCCCAGGGATCCTACTCCAACACCAACTCCTTACACTGTAGAAAACTCACTAACAAGGAACGAGAAAGCAGAGCAGAGTTGGTGCTTGTGACCTGGCCAGGGCAGTTGGGGGCAGAATGGCCATCCTGAAACTGCTTCCACCACCCACTGCCAGCATGAGGTCCCCAGCCCCTTCCCAGGGTGCTCTGGGGAACCTTTTCTCTTCACATCTGGACAAAACCAAATTGCAGGTCAGAAAATTCCTCCAGAGGGGCTGATGGATTCACTTTTTTGCACTTTACTTAGATCTTCTAGGATGAGAATGCCTGTGATGAGGCTTTGACCGTGGATGTGAGCAGGGGGAACTGGACAGAAGCTCAAAGGAGCAGCTTCCTCTCCAAGCCAGAACTAAACCACGTCACCATGTCACTATTTCGCCGTGGTGATGTCCAGCAGCAGTGTCCCCTGTGGACACCACGGAAGGCATGGTGTGACCCTGTACTGTGAGGTTCAGAGACTAAAAGGAAGGGGGACGTCTGGATGGGACCAGCAAAGTGCAGAAAAACCAGTCTGCCTGGGACACGTCCCTCTGACCACTTTCCCAAAAGCCTTTGCCGAGCAAGCAAGGCTGGGCACTCACAGAACATTGATTTTCTCTCCTGTAATTTTCCCATCCCTCAAAATGGAAGACCCAGGTTTCATTTTATATTGTAGAATCATAGAACCTAGCAATACCGACCCACCACTAGGCTGTGTCCCTAAGCACCACATCTAAACGTTATTTGCTCATAGTTGTCCTGGCTTGAATATGAGTGTAGAAAGTTCCTGCCTTTAATCCTAGGGAACGGTTTAAAATAAGTTGCTACAAATAAATGGGCCTGAGAGCAGAGGAAGCTGATCCAGGGTCAAGGCCAGCGTACTGCCACTGCCTGCTATGGCCTGGAAGCCTGTGAGGGTACTGCTGCCACGCCACGTCCTCCGTGGTCACCACTGTTGGTGCCTCAGCCCATCTGGGGTTCACATTCCAGAGCTCCAGCTGGAACACACAAGTAATAAACAAATCCATACTGAAGGATGGGGCAGCTGGGCCACGCGATCAAGGGGTTGCTCTTTTATTCAGCATCATTTTTCATCCTTGCCATAGGGCTGAGCCTCCCCTGCCTGGATGGATCCCCGGGGCTCAACGCTGTTCTCCAGCGGGATGGACAGCCAGGACCTCATCTCGCACAAGACGAGTATGTGGCAGGAGTCAAAAGAGCCAGAAACCCTCTCACAGGAGAGCTGGCAGCTTGCAGTTTGCTTAATCTATCCAGCCTGGACAGGCATCCTGGTGTGACCTGCTCTGACCCACTGGGCTGCAGCACCTCCGGTCACCGAGGCATGGCCAGTCTTGAACTTCCAGTGGCCCAAAGTCAGCTTAGACAGGATTAAACCCTGACCTTAAAGAGGCCCTGAGTACTGATTCAAATGCTCGTCCTTCTTTTGGGACACAGAGCTGAGCTCAAGGACTTGAGGGCAGTCTGGAAACACCTTTGAGTAAAGCATCACTGGGCAGAGCACTGGCCATCTCATGACACCTTTCTGGAAGAGTCACTTCCATCGCAGGAGCAGGCAGAAGAGCCAGAGACATGTGGGATCCAACCTCTGGAAAATCCAGCTGCAAGCCCACGTCATCGCTGAAGCCAGTCAGGGAGTGTCAGAGGTCTGGGGGAACTCTATAGTCCTGAGGGGCACCCAAGGGCCTCCAGGGTCCTTGTCCTGACTGGCTGGAGTCAACAGAACTGCAGGAAGAACAAGGCTTGAGCCGGGGTCCATTCCTCACCTCCACATCACGTGTGCCCTGTGGGACACCAGCCCTGGTGGAGAACACCCACACCCGGTGAGAACACCCCTCTCCCACGGAGAACACCCCACCTCTGGGGCTCATAGCTTGAGCCCTTTTGCAGAGGAGAGACTGGGGACCTGGGACCTCCAGCTGCTGCTGGAGGAGACCATGGGCACAGCCTGCACCAGACAGGGTGAGCCTTGAGGGGATGCAAAGGTTGAAGCCATCATGGAAGAGGTGGCAGGGTGGGTAGGCTCCTCTCAGTGCCATGGTGGAGGTGGAAGCTGGGTCCCAGCCAGTTTTAAGGGGATCCATCACCGAGATACCACCAAGGACAAGATGACCCATGGCCAGTGGCTGCCGGAGGGGCGATGACTGCGCTTCCCACTCCCTTTTTCTGCAGGCAAACCTTTGCCCTCTCTCCTTGCCCGTGAGAGCTGCCTGCTCCCACCACCGGGCTCTGACAGAGGAGCCGAGGCTGCCAGGGAAGTGGCGATGGCGGGCGGTGACAGCGCGCTGCCCTGCCCGGTTCCACGCCAGCCCCTGACTGCCAGACTGGCAACTGACTGCCAGACTGGCAAGGTTACTCCGTGCTGAGACACACACACACCCCAAAAATCGCCCTGGGTCAAATGACTGGGCTCATCTCAGCAGCTGCTATTTCCTTCTGTCCCAAAGCCAAGGGAGAAGCTCGTAACAAACAAGAACGTGTCAGTCAAAGGGCGCCGTGAGTCAGAGAGCTCCTGGGCCCGGGTCATGTGGGGATGCTGGTGGCAATGGGCTCTCTGCAGTGTCCTCAGCTGAGAGAGACGCCTCACCCTGGCTGGGCGCTGCTGTGGAAGGGGGCCCGCTTCTCCCCTGATGACTCCCCCAAAGTAACTGCCTCTCCGGGCAGCCTTCCCAACGGGGCACCGCTGCCTGGCCGAAAGCCGGTTTTCAGCCCTGTTTTCAAAAGATGTTTTGGTGTCTCCTGGCAGAAAGCTGCTGGTGACCCAAATTCTAAATATAGACGAGAATTCTTTTTTTTTTTTTTTTTTGTTATGAATGCAAAACGTTCATCTTTGGAAACAGGTTTTTTTTGTATGACAATTGTAAATAAAACGCCCAGATTTCTTTCAGGTGAGGTCACCTCCTGGCTGTGGTCATTCTCGGAGTGCTCTCACGCTTATTTGCTCCAGGTAGACTCCTCCAAGCTCCTTCACTGCTGGAAAGCCACAATCAGAGCCTCCAGCAAATCCCAGGCCTGGGGTTGCAGCTCTTCATGTGACAGACCATTCCCATCTCAGGTGATGGGCAATTCCTCGGGGATGAAAATGTGGCATGAAGTCTGCTTGTCACCTGCTCCTTGGGCAGAGAAGTTGGGGAGGGCTGGGGAGTCATGTCCCTGTCTCTCCCCCCATGCTCAGGTGACACGCAGGCATCTCTTGGTGGCACAAGGAGGTTTCTTGGGGCTGGAGGGCTGTGGTTGTCCCATAGCTGTGATGGGCACCCAGTCCCTCCACACCTGGCTCAGGCTGGCATCTCTTGTCCATCCCCAGCAGCACAGAGCAGCTGCTCCCCATGCAGAGAACATCACCATCCCCGTCCCACAGGCACACGAATGTCCCCAAGGGAGAATCCATCCCCTAGTTGCCCAAGTGCCCAGCTCCTCCCACAGCCTGAGGAGCCTCACAGCTTCTCTGGGGGAGCAGGGTGGTGGGAGAGACCATAGAGGGCCCATTACTGATGGACCTTCCTCTGATCATTAAACTCCAGCAAGACTCCACTGGGATTTCTCAGAGGCTGGAACTTTTGCCCAGTTTAAGTGGATTTTGAGAAGAGCAAGTAGAGTCAGAGTTGACAGCCCATGCCGGTGTGCACCTCCTGCCCCCAATGGCCCAACAGTGAATGTTGCCTTTTCTTGATCTAGGGAAAAGAAAACCAGCTTCAGGCAAATCCATTCCAAGGGACAGGCAGCACGAAAACAGCAGCCCGAGGAGCTGGAGCACGGCAGGCTCAGGGACACCGGAGATGAGGGTTATTGGTGGCAACTCCCAGTCCACTTCCCTGGGGCTGGGTGGGTGTCAGGGTTTCTCGGCACAGCCCCAGGTACTGGAGCCAGGACCCCAAGGGCTTGCAGCAGGATGGAGATGGCCAGGACAGGGTGTCCCTCTGGGGAAGGAGAAAGAGCAGCTTCTGCTCATTTGATCTTCCAGTTCTCTATTGTTTTGCACAGAGCATGTGTTTAAGGACTGTCTCTGTACATTGCACACAAACTTCTTCATTAACTGCTCTTCCCAGCCCCAATTTGATGAGCACACAACTCACAAAGAGGCAGCAAGCCACGTGGCTCCCATGGACTGTGGCCTGCAGGCACCTGTGAGGACCTTAGCCTGCTCTTGACCCACAGCCCCGGGGCATACAAGGTCAAGGCTGTGAAATGCTCCTTCGTGGTGCTCAGCAGTTACCCGTGTGACCCCAGCATCACCAGGAGAGATGACTGGGGCAGCACTCCCCAGGCTTGGGGAAAAACTTACGTCGGGGCTGCCAGGACCAGCCTCTGCTCAGGACTCCGCAAGGTGACCTGGGGATCTGGAGAGCAGCCAGAGCAGGCGGCTGAGGGACTCTCTGGGACACCCTTGTTCAGTCCATCCCAGATGCTGCAAAGATCCACTCATATTATTTCCTGACCTCTTATTTTATAAGTTTTGGGTAGCTAGACCTAGCATGCTTTTTTTTTTTCTTTTTTTTTCTCAGTAAAGGATGTGTAAATCATGAGAGCCGTGACTGATTTTCATGCCAAGTGTGGGGTGAAATGAAGCACGTGCACCACACGCCAGCCCTGCACCTTGCCGGCAGCTATGAGCACTGCTTCCCAAAACTTTTTGGGTGAAGCAGAAGCCAACGTGATCACCATCCGCTTCTTGACGGTCGCCCAGACACACAGCCTGCTGCCGGTTACGCAGGTGAGCAGCAGAGCCCAAGGCCCCTGCGGTGCAGGCTGGTGCGGTGACTCTCCGAGGCTGCAGCCAGCTCTCCGGGACTCGTGGGCAGGCGGTGAGCAGCAGCCGCCTGCTTGTCCTCTCCAGGCACAGCCACCTCAGGCCCTGCGGGTCAGCTCACTCCAGCATGACTTTCCTCAGCGACCTGATGCCCAGGGACATCCAGGAGCCAAAAAGGAAAATCGCTTCCCGCTGCCACGGAGGTGCAGCTGTTGATGGCTGTTCGAGCCCACCAACCACAGCACCCAGGGCCAGGCACCCTCCAGGCTGGTGCAGAGCTCACTGCTTTGCTTTATGGCGTTTGCAGCAGCTTCCCCCCCAGCAATGAATCGTCGTGGCTAAAACCTACCCTGGGAAGGGAGGCTGCTGCCTCTTTTTTTGCAGGAAAAGAGCCGGGCAGTGTACAGCAAAGACTAAAGCATTTCCCATCCCAGTATGGAGAGAGGATCATCCCATTAAACCAACGATTCTAGGGATGTGTCAGTGCAAATGGGACAATTTACCCCGGCATAAGTTTAAACCCAGCAAGATTTGTTCTGCTGCATTTATTTACACCCACTCCTGCAGAGCAGTGGGATTAAAGGTTAATTTCTGCACTCCTGCTGCAGTCAGTAAGAGCCGTGTTGTAACAACGTCGTGCAAAACAAGCACTAATAAAAGCAGCGAAATGAAACCCCACTGGCAGCATGAGCTGTTGTCTCCAAGCAGGGACCAGCCTGGGGGTCAGGCTTAAGTTACCCCCTGATTTCTGGGTGTCTCCTGCAGGTGCCCCAGTGGTGCTGAGCACCTCCAGCTCTTAGTGGCTTTCACTGAAATTGCTCCTGCCAGCTGGAAATGCCCCCTGTGGGACATCCCAAACGAGTGGGTTTTTCCAAAATGTTTCAAGCTTCACGGGTTTCTTCTCCCCTCTCGGCAAAGAGGGGTAAGAGCTCTGCCCGGTGGCAGCTCTCTTCCTGAAACGGTTTACACCCTTCTTCAAGATCCTTCAATTACAGAAGCCTAAATGTTATTTAATTTGTGACTGCGGGTTGAATAAGACTCAATTAAATTCCGCCTCTTGTGAATTTGAGACGGGGAATTCTCACCTGCGACGCCAGATGAGTCCTAACTGTACCACGCGTGACTCAGGCGCTTCAACTGCTCCATTAGTGACTGTTTTGAGAAACGTTCTATCTTTATATGGACAATTTCCTGCCGTGTGACAAGCTTGGCACGATGTCAGACCCAACCCCAGGCCCCGCGGTCGGAGCACGAAGGCAAGCCTGGCGCTGCCCGGCACCTCGGGGGGCTGCCACACTCCCGGGGGATGCTCCCGATCACCGCTGCCCGCAGGCACA
>NW_009728605.1:0-4955 GCF_000703405.1 Apaloderma vittatum
GAGTACCCAACAGCCCTGCAGTGAGTACCCGCACAGCCCAGAGCTGCCCAGAGAAGCTGTTGGCGCTTCAGCGTGAGAGTGTTTAGCGTTAGACAGCGTGATGGTGTTCGGTCTGAAATGTTGGAGTTAATGTTGCCTGAATTTATAGAATCGTAGAATCGTCAGGGTTGGAAGGGACCTTAAGGATCATCGGATCATCTCGTTCCAACCCCCTGCCATGGGCAGGGACATCCCCCACCAGATCAGGCTGCCCAGAGCCCCATCCAGCCTGGCCTGAAAAACTCCCAGGGATGGGGCTGCCACCCCCTCTCTGGGCACCCTGTGCCAGGGTCTCCCCACCCTCATGGGGAAGAAGAAGTTCAGTCTGAACTGATCCATCTCTATCTTTAATCCATTCCCTCTAGTCCTGTCACTGCCCGACATCCTCACAAGCCCCTCAGCAGCTTCCTTGTAGCCCCCTTGAGATCCTGGAAGCCACAACAAGGTCTCCTCGGAGCCTTCTTTTCTGCAGACTGAACAGCCCCAGCTCTCTCAGTCTGTCTGCACAGGAGAGCTGCTCCAGCCCTCTGAGCATCCTCGTGGCCCTTCTCTGGACACGCTCCAGCACATCCATTTCTCGTGCTGTGGGCTCCAGAACAGGATGCAATTTCAGTATTTGTCCTCATCTGAACTTGTTCTGTTTATAATTGCAAACAAGGCGTTACCCCAGAAGCCGCAGGAAAGGCTGCCTGGGGCCTGCCTTCCACCCCTCGGGGGTGGTGAGTGTGTGACACCTTCTAAAATGCTCTGAGCCAGTGGAGGCTGAACCCTGGGACCAGAGCAGGGCTCGGTGCTGCCACTCCACTCCACACAGCAAGCTGGAGTGTGCTTAAAAACAGCCTTGAATATCCCCTGCTGCTCCACCTGATCCTTCCCGCGTGCGGGTTCCCTCAGAGCTGGGGTGTGAAGCGACACTGGACGGTTTCGTTGCTCTTCTAGTTTCCTCGCCCTGCCAGTGCTCCCGAAACCTGAGCCAGAGTCTCTGCTTTCAGGAGTGAAAGTGTGGCTCGGTTTATCTTTCGTTACGTTTGGCAGCCCCAGAAACACTGTGGTAGTAACTCAGCGTCCTGGGAGAGGCCGGGACCGTAACGTGATTTAATTAGGTGTAGCGCAAGCTGAAAAAGATGTGCTTCTGTCTGTGGTTTTGTTATCTGTCCCTGCTCAGGTCGCTTTAATTAAGGTTGAATTCTCCCAGTTCCAGTACCTCTCTGCACTCTACTCCCTGCTTCCAAATCTCTTCTTGTTGCAGTGCTGAGGATTTGAGTCCTTTGTGTTTCTGTTTTCCTCCTTCTTCTAGAAAAAGGGATAATTAAATCCCAACAAGTCTTCGATGTGCTTTTGGCTACAGACAGAGGTCACTACATCAAGTATTTCCCCTACATGGATTCCCCTCAGTCTATTGGTGAGTAACTTAAGGCAAAATGTCACCACATCAGCACAATTTTAGGGGAAAGCAGGGAATTATGCAATTAAAATTGCCAATTTCTTTATCGCATAACTTTTGGCACTTGTTTCTTTTTAGGATACAAGGCCACAATCAGCGCACCGCATATGGTAAGACGGGAATTTTCACTGTGAACAAGAATGGAGGAAATGAAATTCTTTTCTTAAATACTAAAGTAGAAAGGTGAAGCGTCCCGTGGATACAACAGGCACTGTACATGTGAAGCTTTTTTCTTTTTAAGAAGAGTTTGCCCTGTACTCTTTAGGTTGCTCTAGAAGTATGCTTAGATAGAAATTCTGGGCAACTGAGGCTAACCATTAAAGGTTTTTTGCATGAGCCCTTTTTTCCCTGCTCCTTCACATCTTATTGCTGTCCTGCAAAAAGATGTCCCGGATCAAACACTTGAATTTCCCTCTCGGTGTGTCAGACAAAGCCCCAGGTACGCTGTGTTTAAATCAGAGCAGTTCATGCTTAGAACAAGAAGAAAAAGTTTTAGGAAAGGAAACCCACAAGGTGATGTTTCATCCCTCCTCGTGCATGTTTCCTGTGCAGCATGCCCACGCGCTGGAATTGCTGAAGGATCAGCTTGTGGAAGGTGCGAAAGCGCTGGATGTGGGATCGGGGAGTGGATACCTCACTGCTTGCTTCGCCAGGATGGTAAGATCCCGCCGCTCCGTTTCTAGCTCGGGAGGCGCGTCGAGCTGGCAGTGTGCCGGAGCTCACCTGTGCTCTTTGTGGAGGGAGGAAGAGGAGGTGGGAGGAAGGGCTAAACTATTTCCAGACCGGATTGTAATAAAACCAAATATAGTCATTTTTTGGCATCTGCGTGGGTGCTGGATGAGCTGTGAGGTGTTTTGTATGTTAAACCAGTGCAGGTCAAGAGGGCTGTGTTCACCTACCGCACAAGTCCAGCGTAGGCTCTTTTTAGTTTCCTTCTCGAGTAGCCACAGGCTCGCTCTTTGTTTTCTAAACTCCTGAAATTATTTTCTGTGAAGTGCTATAAAGCTGGTCAAGTTACTCTTCTCAGGAGTGAGTTAGTCAAGAACTGGCCCTTCCATGGAAGCTGCTAATTTTACCAGATAAGGATATATTTGTAAATGAAGTATTATTGGGAATCTGTATATCCCTCAGTTAGCTCATATAACTGGGAGTACTCAGCCTCAAAACCAAGGAGGCAGAGTATTTTCCCCTCCCGTTTGGAAACTCTGCTCTTAAGTTTCTTTCTGGAAGTTCTCCCATCCCCAGGGTAACTTGCCCTCTCAAGTACATCTCCCTACCGCATCAGAGGTGTAGAGGTGTTTCTCTGCTGGTTTCCCTTTCAGATGGGCCCGACAGGGAAAGCTGTGGGCATAGACCACATTAAGGAGCTGGTACACGAATCCATCAGAAACGTCCAAGAAGATGATCCGACTTTGCTCAGCTCTGGCCGGGTGAAGCTTGTGGGTGAGCTCTCTGGGATCCAGGCACTCCTTCTCTCCAGTGAACGTGTTGGCTCTGGCTGCCTGCAGAGCTCTGCTTGTCGAGCTGTTCCCCTCTGTGTTGGTCCTTGCCACGGTGCTGCCAGAAACCACTGGCTGAGTAAGCGCCGTGCTGCGCTGACCCGAGCGCTGCGGTGCTCAGTGCTGCAGGCAGTCTTGTCGTACCCCTTACCTTCGGCTTAATTCAGCAAGAGGCGCTCTTCAGAGGAGAGGGGTGGTACCATGTCTGGGGTGGAGTTGATGTGAATGGGTCTGCGCACACTGTTGTGTTTTGTGAAGGAGGTTAATTCAAGTCAGATCTTTCTGTATCTGCACAAAGCCAGCATTAATGAAAGGCCCTCTTGGCTTTGACTGTTCCTACTTCTCGCATGGCTCAGTTCCAGAAGTCTCTCCCCACTTTTGAGAGAGTAAAGCAAAAAAACTCAGATTCCCATCACAATCTTGTTACAAAGTTTTTTGTGGCCTAGATTTCAGCTGGAAGGATATGGGAAGAATTATTTTGGCCTGGAGTTGTTATCAGACCAAAATTCTTCCCTGCACGCTTTTTCCTCCCGTAGTTGGGGACGGCCGGCAAGGGTACCCCGAGGAGGCCCCTTACGACGCCATTCATGTCGGAGCAGCAGCACCAGCAGTACCAAAGGAGGTGAGAGCGATCGGGCTGGACGTCTGTTGCTGTGGCTGCTGCATCAGTAGCTGTGAAAAAACCTCAATTAGGGAACCACTGGAAGCTTCTTTTTCTGTCTGTTTTCTGTAGCAAGTTTGTGCTTTTCAAGGTGTCATGACCTTCACAGGTCGTCTCTCTTCTTGGCTCTGCTGATTCCGATTTCTCTGCTTGCCAGCTGCTGAATGAATTGAAGCCAGGAGGTCGGTTAATATTGCCTGTTGGTCCCGAAGGTGCAAACCAAGTTCTGATGCAGTACGACAAAACCAGCGACGGGCAGATCATCGAAACGCAACTGATGGGTGTGATCTACGTTCCTCTGACAGATAAGGAAAAGCAGTGGCCTCGGTAAAAATTTGCTCTCCCTTGAGGAACGTTTCTTCCTCAGAGCTGTCCCTCTGAGCTTGCTGGCTTTACTGACAGAACGAGTCCTGGATTCCTAGCAGATGCTGTTTGTGAAAGAGAAGAAAGAGGCTTGGCTGTGGTAGGACACAGCAGGAGAGCAGGATGTGTTTTCCATTAGATAGGGCTTGCAGACTGAGGACTCAAGCTTTGTTTCTGTTTTTGTTTTTCGGAGCCTGTGCGTTTTCATAAACACGGTAGCCGTGTTGATTCTGTGGCTGAACTGGAGGCTGCACATGGTAACTGTTGGTTTTTCTTTGCCTCAGGGATGAATTCTGACGGATGGATATCTCTAAAGTGACCTCAGAGAGCTCATGAATGGGACTTGGGACTGTAGGTGGTCTGTATGGCTTTGGGTTTGGAACGGAAGCTTTCTCAGTGGACATGCTGGTGAAGGCAAGTTCTGCTTTAGCAGAGCTCGTTACGAGGGATGGAGACAAGGGGGTTTCTCCGGGAGCAGGGGAAGGCTCTTGGAGGCCTTGTCTGGTTCTGGGCAGTGAGTGGATCCGGATAACTCCAACTACCTTCTCTGATAAACCACAGATAACATCTATTCACAGAGAATTCCAGAAGCAGGCAGGAATACTGAAACTTTCACTAAAAGTACTCTGTAATACTGACTACTGTGCCTAATGCTTGAAGAAAATAAGATGCAATTACTGTTTCAGAGCAATGATCCACCATGACTCGTCAAAGTTTAATTATGAGAGCGTGTCTTCCTCCTTTCTTGCATCAACTAATTTAACCTTTGGTAGCAATACTGAGAATGTTGGGGGTTAAGAAAGATCCCGGTCTCTCAGCTTTTCCCTTCTTCTGCCACAGCGGGAGGGTGGGAGGGCGGCCTGCAGGGAGGAGGGTTAAGGGGCACTTCTGGAGTGAAAGAAAGACGTTGATATGCTCGAGTGGGACCGGAGAAGGGCAGCGGAGCTGG
>NW_009728606.1:0-241 GCF_000703405.1 Apaloderma vittatum
GGGGCCACCAAGAGGGATCATGGGGCCACCAAAGGGCACCAAGGGGCCACCAGAGGGCACCATGGGGCCAGCAAAAGTCAGCACAGGGTTAGTGGGGCCACCAAAAGCCACCGTGGGGCCACCAAAAGTCACCAAGGGGCTACCAGAAGTCACCAAGAGGCCACCAGAAGTCACCAAGGGGCCACCAAAAGTCACCAAGGGGCCACCAAAAGTCACTGTGGGGCTACTAGGGCCACCAAAA
>NW_009728606.1:367-615 GCF_000703405.1 Apaloderma vittatum
AGGGGGCCATCAAAGGGCACAAAGGGGCCACTAAAAGTCACCGTGGGGCTACCAGGACCACCAAAAGTCCCCACGGGGCCAGCAAAAGTCACCAAGGGGCTACTGGGGCCACCAAAGGTCCCCACGGGGCCAGCAAAAGTCACCAAGCGGCCAGCAAAAGTCACCACCTGGATACTGGGGCCACCAAAAGTCACCACAGGGCCAGCAAGGGCCACCATGGGACCACCAAAGGGCCACCATGGGGCCAC
>NW_009728607.1:0-2765 GCF_000703405.1 Apaloderma vittatum
GGCGTGAAGATGCGCCTGAAGCGTTCAGGGGGACTCGCTCGCCACCCGCCTCTGCCAAGCATCAGTCTCGCTCTCCCTTCCTGGGCAAGCTTGGGGCTTTGTCAAAGCACCGGGGCTTGGCCCGGAGAGGAGCTCTCCTGTTCCACCTCCCTCAGTATTTCCCCTTTAGCGGCTTGGACTTCAGGTGTTTTTCAGACTGTGCCCCTTTCCAGGTGACATCAGCAGCCGGCTCTGAAGTCCACGGAAAGTTAACACAGCCGGGACCATCACGTAACACCCAGCGCAGCGCAGAGCCTGCGGAAACCAGACTGACACTTTGCACTCAAACCCAGAGAAGAACGGGAACCAGGATGACTTGTCAGAATGCGTATTTCTACACTCTCAAAGCCCACGACCATTTATTTTTTGGTTGCTTAACCACGAGCTAGTTCACTTATTTGGTGTTTCACAGAAGCCAGCATACAAACATCCTCTACAAGGAAATTATTCTGATAAAAACAATTTATGAAGCAAAAAGCAAGCAGTTCCCCATTTTATTTGCAGTCAGGTGGTGCAGCGCACGCAACTTTCCATACACCACCTTCTTTCAGTGCTAAGAAAATAGTTTCATTAATATCAGTTCTCACTAACTTTTCTGAAGCTTGTTTCACCCGTGTGCTCACCCCTCCCCTGCTTGAAACAGACAGAAAGGTAACGGACTTCTAGACATGAGAAGGGTCGAAATGCAGATAAACCCTGGGAAATGCTGCCCTGAATTACAGAGCTACACCCATGGAGATGCAGAGCTGCAATGAATTCAGTGGTACACTGCCAATCACATGGAAGTGCTAATATATGCCAAAAATCTTCAGTGCACAACTCCTAAACTGGTATAATAGGGGGATATGTAATGGCAGGTGGTGTTACAGAATCGTCATGGAAAGAAGGAGCGGGCTTTGCTAATACAATATGCCCATCCTTCGTGCTGACGGGTGACGAGGGGTCAAGCTGCTAATGAAGGTCTGCTCCATTGCGGCTGGAGGCTCAGAAGGTGGCTGCTTGAAAATCTCTCTCTTCCCCCATGGTGGTATATGGGCTGCCGCTCTTCAGGTCACCGCACGTACACATTCTTCCAAATCCTAAAGCACTGGACAAAAATGAAGAAAGATGCCCCAAAACAGGCTTTTGATAATTCATGAAACAGGAAAACTGTGCCTCCAAGTCAAACTGAGGAGTACCACAAAAACACAAAAGGCGCAGGGTACCGCAGCATGAGCTCATGCTACGGGCGATCTGCATCTCCAACAGGCTCCCTTCAGCTACCGTCCACAAGACGTTATGTCTGTCAAAATTAATCCAGAATATGCAAAACTTGCTGGTTTGCCTCCCTGCTTACACTGGCCCTTTACGCCCGTATCTACGCTGCAGCGCTGCGATAGCTCCTCTCCCCTTCTGCAGTGCCATCTTACCCACGACCTGCCAAACTCCGTCTCCCTCGTGGTGTTACACGTGCGTGTGGGAGTCGATAGCGACAGGGAGGCAGAGCTGAGCCTCGCTGGCAGGCGAGCCCCAGGGCAGGCCCCCCTCCTCCATGAGCTCTTGCCCCATCTCACCCTGGGGCATGGCCCAAATAGAGCCTTCCTCGGCGATACGCAGGTTTTTTTGTGCGAACCGCAAGAACGCGCTTCCATTTCACTAGAAGCAGGGAAATGTGGTTTGGTACGTCTCCATTTTCCCAGCCTGATATTCTCCTGCCTACTGTGGGGGCAGAGGGAAGGCCATAAGGAGGGCAGCTGCAAAAATCTGCATGTTTCCCTCTGAAGTAAGCGCATGCTAAATATACTTCGAGAGAGAGTTATTCTAAAATAGTAAATTAAAAGGCCTAAATAAGAAATTCCAAACAAAAGAAAAACCTTTGAATTATGAATAAGTAAATAGAAGATTACTAGGCACAAAGTGGAAAAAATATATGACAAATTTATGGGCTATTTCTTTACTATGCAAGTAAGGAGTCTAATAAATAAAAAAAACCCTACCAATATTCAACACAAAAAGATGTAACTAGTTTTAAAATATTTGCCACAACTGCGATGTTTATTTAAAAAAATAAAGCAAAACATTGTGACACAGAAAGAGCACTTGTGCCTAGACAAAAGATTCAAACCAGCCTATGTACCATCCAATACTTAAAAATCAAGCAAACAAAAAACCTCAACTAGCTCCTTGCCCAAAACCCAAAGTCACTCCCCAAATCATTATTTGGCTTTGACTACTTAAAACCAAGCAGCCAACCTGCCTGCTTTCCCTGTGTTTTCCTCTCTAGGAAGGGGAAATGGTTTTAAATGTCATATTCCAGTTGGGACTCTTTCCATATATTTATATATATGGACATCTTGTGTACATTCTCTTTCAGAAGAGGGAGGGTTCATATAACCTAAAGCAGCCTCTATCACTTTAATGTTTATTCTCAGAATACTGCTATTTATGACACCGCTTGTGAGTTGTGTGATTCAGTTATCAGCATAGCTGAATTAATTTTCTTAAGGTCAATTGTCTTCTGTCGATATTAGGGTTTGGATAAAATTGAAAAGAAGCTGACAAGGACACGTTTTAGCATTTTGGTTTTTGCATTTTCTCAGAAATCAGTGCTACTACCTTTTTTTTTTTAATCTCAGTAAGAGTATCTCATAATCAATGGGAGACAAGCTTCATAGGAGAACGTTTGCTGTCCAAGCAATTAATATCTCAGTAGTTTTACAGTGGGTAGAAATAAAACTTCACCAATG
>NW_009728607.1:2788-7773 GCF_000703405.1 Apaloderma vittatum
CCTGCTGTCCTTTCTCAAAAAAGGCCTTCCAGAACTTAAGACAGGCTTGTAAATGTATTTTTATTATGTTGCAACAATCAAAATATATATGTACTACTGATTTTTCCCCCAAATATTAAATGAAAACGTAATACATATTTGCCCACATTGTGTTCTTGAATGCTTTGGAATCCATAAAGACCCTGACATAAAGAAACTGAAGCAACCGCACAATTAGAGACTGAAAGGTGTTATAGTGCTGCACTTACATTGCAAATGAAGTCAGATGTCTCTGTTTAATCAGATATAGTCTCAACAGTCTCCTTTTTGTGAGTATTAGAAACAATAAACAAATATACACAGAAAGCATCACAAACAGTGAATTGGTTATTTAAATACAACTGTATCCAACATAGCAGCTAAACACTGGACAATGTTTGAGGTCATCAGCACATCCACATGCTCTTCTAAATGACGTTTGGGGTCCTGAAATACAAAAGGATGCCATGAGATAAACGACTGAAACACATCTCTGAAGGATTTTCATTTACTTCAGGTCTACACAAGATGACTGTGAGCTAAGGAACACAGGCCAGTAATGCTCCTGAATTTTCCATCCTGACAAGACTTAGCAACTGACTGAACTCCCAGGAGTAAGATTTTATTGGTCCATGCTGTTACTCAGATAAGATGAGGATAGGTTTAAAAAGTAAACATCTATCTAGCATCTGAAGAATAACCATGACAGCTGTGAGTTGTGGGGACAACGCACAACATGTGGAATTTACGATACATCTCACTAAGGCCGGTATTTTAATCTTAGTTCTGGTACATTGCAGCATGTCTTCGGATCTTTGTACAAATGTGTGTTTTAATCCCAGACTCGAGCACAATCTAACACAGTCTTTGAACAGTTGTGTTGAATGCAAGAAAATTTCCATGTTTATACCCGTTTAAAAAAAAAAACCCACAACAAAACCAAACAGAAAAAAAAGCAAAATGCTATGTTCAAATTTTCTGAAAACCTGAATGTTAAGCCTGAGTAGTATTCTGAAAATACACAAACTATTACTCCACACGCACTATTACTCAACTGATGTGGGCATTTGTGGGCATTTGGATAGAACAAAAGATTATTTCTGGTTGAAAATCATACTCATATACTTCTTAAGTTTCAGAATTAAGATTAAGTAATTAATCTCCAGGTACTGCAAAATTATCAGACACTTTTAGAAAACATCTCTGAACTTTATTGTCATATTACTGTAGCATTCTTATGTGAAGAAATAAAAATAGTGGGAATTTTGACGTTTTAAAAACAAATTACTGTCAAAATCTAACAAAGCCATCTAAGTTTGCATAAAAGTGTACTAGAAATTTGTGTAAGCTGTCCTTCTTAAATAACTGATTTTCAAAGATCATACAGTTCTCTAATAGTCTCTCTTCCTAGCCAATTATGCAACCTAAAAACGTAATATCCCTATTGTTAGCAGCTTTTTGTTTAGAAAGCTTTTTATATAAGATCCATTAAAAAAAATACTTAACCAAACCATTTTGTAATTTAAAGAAAACTTGATCAATTTTATCGAGAAAATATTTATTCTCTTTTTAAAGAACTGCATCAAAATATTTTTTTCCCCCACCTATACGTAATGATTTAAACAACTAGTGAAGATCAAGTTCTGTTTGCGATGACATCATAACCCTTAAAATACAAGCCCTTCTTACATGTTTTATTATGTATATATATTTATGTCTATGTAGGTGTGCATAAACTCCATTGTTCTGAATGCTACAGAAATACACGAGTGACTGAGCAATAGTGCAGATGTGTTATGACATAGCTGCTAGAAGCTGACACATAAGAGCAATCCAGAATCCTTTAAATTCTTCTCCTGCTACTAGCAATACAATAAATACTGGTTCTTTAAGGACACACGGGATATTTTTAAAGCTATTTCTTGTCTCCATTGCTCTTATTGAATTTGCACACAACCTCTCAGGAACTTGTTTTGCTCTCCTCTCCCTCACTGAAGCCCATTTCCTCAACCTTTATGTTGAAATCAAACGTAGAAAGTTTTCTGCAGAGGGGCAGAATGAATTCTGTGGGTGTTTTCAGTTTCAGCTATGGCTCTAAACGGTTCTCCCTCAACAGCAGCACAAAGCAATGCAGCTCACTTGAGTCTGCGTGTGCCGGAGCGCAGCCCTGACAGCGTGTTCACCAACTGAGGACAGGGTGAGCTGGCTCTTTAGCCATGATGATGTATAAACAACACTCCCACCTTTTTTCAATTATTACTCTTTTTTACAAGTCTCCGCCACTTCGGCCTCTCTGACACAGACCTGAATATCTTCATGCCTCTTCTCAGAAGGAAGTTAGAAAGAAAAAAACAGAAGAAAAACTACCAAATCTCAACGCTGCTTCTCAGCACATAATACAAATGCATGAAGAACACAGCTTGCAGATATTCTGCCGGCTACCTATAGTCAAAAGCCTTGTTTCTTACACAACATCTTCAAGAAAATATAAATTCATTATTTGGAATGTTGAGAATATCTTGCACGTAGAACTAAAATCACCTACACACATGTAAAAAAAAAATTAATATTTAGAATGAACGAAGCATATCATTCCACCTCACTCTAATTCATCACACCTCACCTGCTTGCCAACATTTTTTATTGCCAGCTGTTCAGGTGTCATCTTATCTTCTTCTTCAACAGCCTGTGAAAGAAACACAGGAAAGGTCAGTGTTTCAGATTTCATTTACTTTTTCCCCAAGCCAGAAGATTCTCAAAATATAATTCTCTTTAGGAAAAAAAAAATAAAATCAAACAGCAACACATTTCAGAATGTCAAAAGGAAAGGTACTTCAGCTTTTCAGCAGACATGGTTTTAATTACTAAGTGTTAGTGCAAAAGATCAAGACAAACACTTATGAAGGGTTTTATTGTCGGATATTCACAAAATTGCTTTTAAGCAAAAACCTTAAACGAGCAGTATCAATAGTTAAAGACAGCTAAACCAAAAAGCAGAACCAAAAATAATGTTACCTACAATGTTTCAACTACTGGAGGTTTGATCTCAAATTTTTATACTGTTTGAAGTAATTTATTTTCATATATTTTAATAACGTTCTGTTGTGTTTGCACAGTGTCTTTATAAAGTAAATCCACTAACTTAACCAGTGAGTGTACTACTGAATTTTGGTTTTAAGGACTTCTAAAAAGTTAAAACATGGCACTTGTCAAGAATGACACGCTTACTACTCATAGAGTGTTGAGATCTAGTACTTATGAACACATTTCTAAATCTAAGTGGCACTATTAAAACAGTACAAATAGCTGTGATTCCTCTTTCTTATAACACCGATTCGGATTTCTTTATTTAAAAAGAACATTGAATTGGGCTCTAGAACATGTTCTAAATACTTACTCTTTACCTACTGGAATGATACAGCAGACAAATAACCTTTATTCTGCTATACTGGTCAAGGAGTCCTTGACTGAAGGATTGAAGAATACAGTCAACTGCTTATTTTCATCTACAGGTATCTTATATTCTCTTCACTAAGTAAAAATATAAAATTGATTTGATTACTCACATTTCAAAGCAAAACATGTAATTAAATGCTTTGCTAGCTTGGGCAAAAAGGTCTGATGGTAAAGCTTGAAGAGCTAATAGGCAACTTCACATAGAAATGATAAAACGTTGATTAAACAAGAAACATCGTCTCCACAAGGCCATTAAAGCCACACTCATGCCTAATTTAACCAAATACCAAGAAACTCTTCCCTAAAAACTGATGATCTAAATCAATTTAACATGGTCCAAAAGAGCTCCTGCAACAATTGTTTTGTTCTTATAGTCTAGTCCTTTACAAATCATTCTGAATGAAGCCTGAAGTAATAAAATGTCTTCACTTTCATAAACACAGCTACAGTTACACTGATTACCTTGTTATAATTCTTCGCTAATTCTAACATCTCCTTCACTACTGTTTCATTGAGTTTGCAATGTTCACTGTAGTCCTGAAGTGTCAAACCTTCCATCCAACTCTTCTTATGCAAATTTAGCAACATCTGCAAAACAAAACCTCTTTAGAGCATTCACTGTAAAATACATTCACAGTGCTATGAAGATCTCTTTGACAGGAAAAAAAATATAATAGTAAGAAAGTAATAAAAGTTATTGATCTCCCAACATTTAAATACAGGAAATACAATAATCACCTATTCTGCTAGAGCAGACAATAGATTTTTTATTTTAAAGATCAAACTTCTTGAACCCTAAATACAAAAAGGCATGAAAATCAGGGTCATGTTTACTTTGACAGGAATACTTAGGTTTTCCTTTTTCATTTTTGCTGTAGGTTGAGAATGCAGGAGAATGTAGGTTCACTGCAGGACAGCCACTAGAAAGGCGCCAAATAAGGGTTGGTTGAAGCCTCTGACGAAGTTGAAAAGTATTTTAATGCCCAAATTAAACATATGAAGTAGTTATTTAGGCTTCATTGATTATCCTGAACTGTATGCAAGCAGCTGCCACAGTTGTGATGCAACCAAGGCACGATTTGTGTGTGTTTGTCCTCCTACAAAGTAAACAAGCCTGAAAAACACCGTAAGAAAAGTGATGCAGAGTTTTGACGGTGATAAACCCAGGGACTGTTAGAAATATCTGACTTGACATTCTGATGCCATTCTTGAGTGAAGGAACAGCTACAAAGGCAATCTCACGATTGTAAGGAACAAAGAGTGTTTTGTGGATCTTCTGCACACTTGAGGTCTGTAGGGAGGACCCTTTCAGGATGTAGTTTCAGTTTGCCTCCAATTTGCCAACATTTACTACAGACATCTTTGAGAATCACCTGAGTAAAAGTGCTCTTTTCATTCTACTTACAGCTTCCAAGGAAGCCTGGCTTTGGAACATATGAACCGAGCTGAAAGTTTGTGTCATAATTTGTATCAGCAAGATCTTAGTTACTGACAGAAGGAGTTGTAGGGAA
>NW_009728607.1:7804-30409 GCF_000703405.1 Apaloderma vittatum
GTTTAGATAGGTTATCTGGATTTTAAAATTCTGGTTTGGTGTGATGGACTCCTCATCCAATATCTTACTACAGATGGAGATAACAGATCACCACCGCTACGAGGGGGGTTTGAGACAAGTACAAACCTGGCTTAGGAAAGATGTGTGGAGATAGTTACTGCCTCACAGATTAAAAATTTCCCTAATTCAGTCAAGATTATTCTCATACTAGCAAAGCTAATAACCTAGATAAGTAAAGCCATTACAGAAAATAAACTCTTGGAGCTTCAGGAAGACTGCATTGGCCACACTGTTGTATCTGAAGGGAAACGATGATCTCCAGAAGCTTCACAGACATTTCCTGAGAGAGCTGGTTTTGTTCAATTAGTTACTCTTCTCAGTAACAGTGAGGTCTTGAAGGTCTGATACCATCCTAAAAAGGGTTCAACTCCTCGATACACATGCATGTCCTTCCTTCATTCAAAACCGGGGTTATTATTTCTATCCCTCTAAAAGCTAAAATTAAGAGAGAAAACTATTCTGACAATTTCACCATAAACTCCAGCTCTAAGATCAATTTATAACCCTAACAAGGCCCATGAACATACACAGGCATAACTGAGACAGAATCTGGCTTTTTAAGAATTAACTTTTGTAGACGACAAAGGAGCTTTTTTGTTTTGTTTTGTTTTCCTGGTTGAGACTGTCAAGCTAGATTGTACTTGTAACCGAGGAAGTTTGGTGCGAAAGTGACTGACATTATTTGTTGTCAGGAACTGAACAGTACTTTTTCTGTAAATGCAAGACATCACTAATTCCTGATATTCAGTGAAGTCTTGGGGAGCTTAATACCAACTGAAACGTCTTCTCTCAAAGTGATTACGGCAAGTAAAAAGCTGAGATTCCTTGGTTATATAATTCCGTTTTGGAAAACGTGGGCTTCTAGATTCAGAAATTCCAGCCTGTGCAAACCTAAGGCAGCTAGCATGTCTTTCAGCTTCAGCACTGAAAATCTCAAACCTTGCACAAACCTGTTAAGTGTGGAGAACAGCGTGAGCACTTTCCATAACGCACGTGGACAAAAAGGTTGTCAAACTATGTGTGTGAATATTAGAACGTGGGTTTGGAAAGTATCATAACCACGACTACACATCTAAGTTCTTCCTAAAAGAGGAGCCTTCTACTCCAGGAGAGTTAAAACAGCTACCGGAAGCATCAGCAGTTGAAATCAGAATATTGCCACAAATCTTAAACAGTTTGTGTAGCATCCTTTGTCCTCTGAATGAAGGCTAAAACAATTACCTTCTGTTCTAGCTCATTCTTCCTGTAGTTTATGGTGATGGAATAGTAATGTCTGTTTAATCCATGAATCAGTGCCTGTAAAATTCAGGAAAAAAGTTTGCATAAAAATTGCCCACCAGATAAAGGAGTATTAGAAAAGAAGAGTTCATTTAAATACAGTCATCTTCAAACACCACTTAATAAAAGGAAAAGCACAAAGAACCATATATGAAGTCTATAAATAGGCATCGAGTAAATATACCTGTTCCAATTTCTCTTTTGGTGTTCGTTAACTGACACTTATACTTGCTATTTCTAAACCATGGATTTTTTCACACAGTAACAACTATTATAGGAAAAAGTAGTAACTGCCTGCAAACTTTTGACCGATACATATGCACAAACATATTTCTCTCAAATCCTTCCTCTCTCAATAAATTTGGTTATCACTTCTGTTAAAATACAAGGCTATTGCTGTTATGAACAAAAAAATGTTGGCTATCTATTTATTTACAACCCCTGCCAACATTCCCAAGTTCATTCTCTACGGTACAATACAAAGGGAGAGTAGATGAAGCTGTGATATTCATTAGACTACGTGCCTCAAATTAACTTTGGATCTTAAAGCTAATTTTATTTTCTAACTTTACACGAATAAAAAATAAAAATACAAAAGTGTCCCTCATTATAATTACACTCTTTGCAAATTTGTCCTTAAATTTTTATGTCACAATCCGATCAACTGGGATTAGTTTACGTGACACCTAAACGCATGAATCTTCTATTTTGCTCATATGCATTACATAAACTTTTTTTTACATTTATGATTTAAGGGTCAGTGGATTAATAATTGGGGGCTACAGGGGGTTAAGTAGATCATGATAAATCCTCATCACAACTAAAACTGTCTATTTTTCAAATAAATGTTTATATATGAAGAATACATTTAGAAATGAGATATGATAAATCATACATAAAACACGCAGAATTAGTGGTAAATATTTCTTATGTTTCAATCATTCCACCTTATTTCTGTTGAAATATATGCTCTAGAGCTATATAAAAATCAACGTGTATTTGCATCTCACGCAACTTAATATTTCAGCATTCCAAAGTTATCTGTATGAAAGCTGAAAATACTCTCATACACGCATTTTAAACAGATAACTTTCGTAAACATGCATACAAAGATACAAAACCATTTGAATGGTTACATTTACTAGAAGCAGCAGTTATATATAACCATTACTTGTACCACTTACTACAAATAAAACTGTAAAATATAGGTTTTATCACCAATAAATTAATTTATGCTTGAAACTATTAGCAATAAGTAATTTCCACCGCCAATTTCCCATCCCATTCAATAGGACTGCATGTGTGATTGGTAGGTTTGTGCTTAAACTCAGTCGTAGGTATTTAAGGAGTTTCCTAAAGCGCCTACAATTTGACAAACCTCTTTGCCTTTCCCCACTATCCTCTCCCTTCCCTGCCTCCTTCCAAAATCGCTCCTTTAAAGTGCACAGATATAGAAGGTAGCAGCTGTTAAACTTCAAACCCGAACAGTAACTGTAGTTTAGCCACCCCAGCAGGTTAAATTAAAAACCCATAAACCACTTGAAAGCAAAGCTTGCTTTGTATTTTATTTCAAATGGAAGCCATCATTTCAATAAACCTTACAAATTAGATGCATAAAGACCATTTTTTAAATTGGTTGTTGATAAACAAAAAGAAAAAAACCCACAAAACCAGGAATGAAGTCAAGCCATGTACTATTCCTACTCTTGAAATTTTAAGGAATGTCTTAAAATCCCTGCTTCTAGCCAAGCTGAAATCAATATTAAGCTTGCTGCTGACCTCAGGTGGGGTCAGAATTTGATTCATAACCTTAGAATAATGTAAAACAACACTGGAGAACCCTTGCATTTTTGAGAACAGAGTACCATTTTAAGTTATGATTTTTAGCTTAACAACGACATTTGAAACTGCTCACTGCCAACTTTCAAAAAAAACCAACACAAACAAAAAATACCCACTCTAACAACAGAAACTCAAAACTCCCGTGGTCAAAATATGCCACCGTATTGAGAGTGATCTCAAAATAATGAAGCTGAACAATACTACAGGGGTTTGCAAGGAAGGTCATTACACACTGTCCAGAAAAGCCCACTTAGAAATGCTCTGAAATACGCAAGTACGGGCTTGCCTAGAGCCAATCAAGAGTATGAGCCGCTTGGTTCAGACTCATTAGAGTTTGTAGTTTTTACCAATTCAAATATCAAAGGTAAAACACAACCACCTCCTGAAGCAGACAGTCTTTAATTGTCTGATTTTATTTTTTTTTTGCTAGCATTTTTATAAATAGTAAAAATAACAGCTTCAATGCACTGGTAACAAAACATAACTGATCTTTTGAAAGAGAGGGGTATGGTGATCTAGTAACTCCCAGAGGTCACCTCTCTTAGAGCAGAAGCTTGGCTCTTATCTCAGTTCTACTACAGCTGGTGTATGCTCTTTTTCTTGGATGTTTATCTAGAAAATATTACATTTGTTGTTCAAGTAACAGATCAAATGAGCAGGAATTAGGCTTCATGGCTGCAAGTACACATGCCTTTTAGAATGCATAGAAAGGAAGAAAGTTTTCTGGAGAGAAAAAAGGAAAAAACATTAAGGCAGAAGAATGACATAGATAAAAGCATTATACACTCCAGAGGATACTTGTTTCAGGAGAGAAGCTATTTCTCAAAAAAAAAAAAAAAAAGTTTGCTTCATTGAAGACCAATATTTTTGCCTTACTAGAGAAAGTCAACTTCAGAAATCAAACTGAATATTTAAGCTTCACAAATGCTTGCAAAGAAATATAAGACAGCATACTCTAAAGAAATGTTACAGTTGAAGCCAATCATCCTACTTATCTACTGCATCTCCTACTCCATCTTTTTTTTTTCCAACAAATGACTGCATTATATAAAAATTGAAGACTAATTATCTAAGACACATTACAAGCTGAAGCCCAGATTACACATTAAGCAAGAACCTATATAAACATACAGTAGAAGGACAAGATCATCAACAAAGAGGGAACTCTCTCCATAATTTGCTTCAGAACAATTTATCTTTAGAAAAGCTGGAACGTTAATAAGAAGCGGTTTTTAATTTGAAAACTGTACTGAAAACTGTACCTACCTTGCATCACACAGTATGACATCAATTGTCACTTTCAAAAGTTTCCATTTCGATAAATCTGTACTTCAACCTTTGCAGTATATACTTATACAGGCATTCACACTTCAGTAGCTAATTTAGGGCTCCATTTTAAACCCTTCACATATATAACTCCATTGATGAATCACATAAATTATAAATGCATGCAGAAAAATGCTATACAGAGAACAATAAACAATTTGTAGCTTACTGGTTTTAGGTACCCTTCCCCAAAATTGTTGAATAAATCTTGCAGTTTACAGGACCATCAACACTGGATTTACCTGGATAGATGGCTTGTTTAAGTGACCCAGATTTGAAGTTGTTTGTCTTGGTTCATGTCCCAAGACCATCATATTAGCATTGATCAATCTGAAGGCATCAATAACAACCTGTAAAAACAAGATGTCAAGTCAATTCTTTTTAGAAAATGCAACTAATAGTGCCAAGCAACAGTGGACAAGGCACAATCAACTCTCATCTCTTCCTGGCCTTTATCCAGAAAATCATTTAATTATAATATTAATAAAAAAGAGCCTCCTGCTGGCTATGCTATCAGCACACTGCACTACCTTGTATCGTAAGGTGACACCAATTATTACCTTTTCCATGGAGCTTTAAGTTTTATATACACGATATCATCGTATAACATTGCATTTTTATGTAGGCTTAGTCTAAGCTTCAAAGGTATGCATATGTTTGTCACCTAAATCTTATCCAATCAAAGTGAATGACAGAGAGAGACTAAAACTGAAAGTGAGCACAAGCTAAGGGACCAAGTCTAAAGCCCAGTCCTGTCACATCAATTATACTACCACAATACTTGAAATGACAACAAAATTATAGCCAGCAAGGAACTTGCCCCATGTATTCCCTTCTAGTCAGATGCTTTTTGCTTCTTGTGACTACGAAAGGGTCTATAAACTGTCTGATGGATTAAAAAGTCCTTGTCAGTGTCATGCTCAGGAGTAAAAAACAGAGTAAAAGAAAACCAAGGTCATTTATGATTTAAAGGTACACGGTAGGTAGTATTCAGTGCTATTTCACTGCAAATAAAGTAGTACCATCACTGATTTTTAGACTGTCCTGTGCTGAATTTGTCTATGAAAATCTCTGGAAATAGGATTTCATGGCCCCATCCAATAAAACCCCACACTCCTAATCCAACGCCAACGGGAGGTGAAACAGAACGGAGAACATATCAACGTCATACTCAAACCCAGTCTCTTCCTGGGTAACTCACCATTACAGACTCATAATTGCAACGTAAGATTTTCTTGGTTAGAAACCAGTCAATTAACTGGGCCAGTGCACGCACAGCCTTGTGCATCCACAGGAATAGTACTCGGCGTTCTCTGCGGGCATCTTGCCTGCATACGTTTCAAGAGGTGTTCTAGCTCGTTAAACCAAGTAGTTTAAATATCTTAATAACAGCTTTTCTACAATCATTTCATTGGATTGGACAACAGATACATTTATATGGCTGGTTTGATATTTTGAGGAATTAGACCTGAACCAAACCCTTTATGTAGAACAAACAAGAAATCAACCACTGACACTGAAAATCTGCAGAGAGGGACACTGAGTCTCCCCCCTTGCTCTAGGCATCTCTTCTCCATTTACACAAATATAAGTAACTAAATTCGCAGGTGTTTTATTAGTATAATATAAATATCGAGGTCACTCATGTAGAAATACAATTAATTGGCAAGTATTTATAAGGAAAAAAAATCAATGTGTAAACTGAAAAAGCCTAATAACTTATCACCTGGTGTATTTACTTTTGAGACCCAACTATTTCAGTCACGTTGACTGACTCAGCATCACTAAGGGCTATTGCCTGGTCCCTCCGTTGACGGGCCAGATCCGTCTGCATATACCATAACTTAAAACTGCACGCAGAAAACGTACAAAAAATCCCCAACTAAACTTCTCTGTTAAAATAGTTAGGCTGTGACCCAACTGAAGTGAATTAACAGTGCCTTTTTTTTAAAAAAAAATAAACTCCCCCCCAACTCAGTTCAGATTTAATATGCAACAGAAGCATGCCATCTGACACTAATGCTACAAAAAAAGGCGTTGCATTTTAAAAAATTTATTTCTCAAAAACATCTGAAGCAGTTTCTATGTATCAATACATTCTTTGTGATAACATATAAAATAATAGTATTTTTAATGTATTTTTTTTTGAAATCATGATCAGGTTTTCTCTATCACAAAACATTAGCGGCAAGCTTTTGGACACAATCTGTGTGTTCCATTTTAACCAGATCCTCTAGTTTATGAACACCTGAAAATGCCCAGCCGTAACAAACAGGCAGTATAAATTAAAAAGTCAAGCAAAGCAAAAAAAATTCCACACCATGGGTTCTCCAGAGACGAGCTAGATAAGGGGGAAAAAACCTAAGCAAGTAAAAATTCACCCTGAGGAGCAAGAAACATGAACTTGGCAGCAGACTATAATTGCAAGGAGCTGCTTTATGACTTACTAATGGCCATGCTTCTAGACCTGAGTTTAACTGAGAACTTCACTACGTTGAGCTTATCCAAGATTGAATGGCCCTGCCAAGCATGGCTTCGGTTTGGGACTTGAGTCATGTAAAATTAAAAGAAAACCCAAAATAAAGAAAAAACAAACCTACTAAACTTGGTTTTGATAATGAATTCAGCATTTCAGCTGGTGTTCTCAAGGTTCAATTGGATAAATTTCATATTAAAAGCTGCTAAAATATTTCTGAGTGATACTGATTGTTAGTCAAGCGCCTTAACGCTGACCAGAAATAATTTTTGCTGTTTCAGGTGCTACTTGCACGGGAAAGGACTGCCCGCTCTATCTGTCCTTCTGATGGAATTAAATGCAGGTATTGCCCAAAGAGAACAAATACCCATCTAGCAGAAAGTGGTATGAAATATTAAATTCATAAATCACAAATATTAAGCTTTAAAAATTGCCATTTGTACAATCTCGGAGGGGTACAAAAAGTATGTGTGTGAATGGTATTTCTCATCTCGGTTGCACTGTGACGACCAATGGTAACTAAATACTTTAACTACACTAAGATTAAAGGAATTTGCTGCTATCACTATAGCAACCATCTTAAAGAAACTAACATGCTCAACAACCTGGAGGCTAAATTTAGACCTAATACACAATAAAAACATAAATACCAAATAAATCCTACACAGTCATTTCTACAAAACGTAATTGCTTTTTTTCCACAGGGAGCACAGATCAGTCCCTCCTTTAGAGGATTCTATCAAAATAAAGAGACTCATTAATGTCCAGTGTACTAATGAGCAATGGGTGAAGTAGGTGTTAATTATGCCACAGTAAGATGCAAGAAAAAAGCCTTGGTGAGCACTTGGAGGCGTGTAGAAGCTGAAGTTTCCTCTCTACGTTTGTATATTTTGAAGTACACCATGACGCAATCAGATGACAGCAACATGGTCACTCCATGTTCCGGGATGAAAACTTCGGACACGTTATTGTGAACAAAGAACCTCTAAGGATTCATTAGAAGCAGCATAAAACCCCACTCAGTGACTTAGATTTTCGTTGTAAGGAGGCAGTATTTCTCATGCAAAAATGTTAAGCTTTCGACGTACTTAAATTATACAATGCAGCATGTGCTGTTTTAGTAAAAACTAGTCTCCAAGCTTCGTGCTAAATTCCCTTCCTGCAAAGAGATAAAAATGTTAAACAACATATTCCACGGGGCTATTTTCCAGAAACGTGAAGGTAAATTTATTTTTTTTTAAATGCACGCGCATAGTGCAACTCTTTCACCACTCTGACCATTTAATTTTTCCTACTACAAGTGTCTTCAGACTTTTCAGAGGTCATTCCAACAGCAGACAGCTTATAACAAAACCATTAGCAGTTTGGCTAGCTTAAGGAAACCTCTTACTTTCCTTTTTTGTTTATTATCACTGCATGAATCTGCAGCATATGAGAGTTTATAATTTCTCAGGCTTGTTAAATTCATGTTAAAGGTCTGTTTTCTTGTTGAATAAATTTTGTTCATATAATGCTGCCTATTTCATATACTGAGTCTTTAATAGCACCTTTGGTCTATGCGCAACTCACAGATCAAAACAGAGGACTAAAATAGGGGTTGATGATGCTATTTACATGTGTGATTCAAAAAAAAAAGTAGCTTTAATATAATAGAAGACCTTGTCTGTTTTGTAATTAACACATCTTTACTGGAGAGATATTTGGAAGTGATTGCTGTGAATATACTGGTTAGTAAAATAAACACAATCACACACCACTTTCTGTTATCAGACAAATTTGTGAATTGTACACATTATACTCCAGATCAACAAACTGTGATATAACAGCCAAGTAGAAGACACATTTATATAACCCTTTATTTTTCTGAAAATATGTATTCAATCTGACCTTGCAAATATAATTAGCTTGTGGGATGTGTGGATTTCAGTACCATGGATGCTTTACTAATTGCAGCTCTTGGAAATAGATACTAAATATTTGGAAGCTGCCAATACAAAATAAAAACGGCATCTTTTTGTACATCTGTCTTAGCTTCAGAAAGCATAATAATATAAAAAAACAATAACTCCGTGGCATCTTTTAAGCATTTCCCCAGGGTCAACAACCCACAGTAGTGCCCACATAACGTATTTTTAGAAACAAAATTTACAATTATCTCCATCATACTTAACAAATTTGAGGATAGCTAAAATTAATACGATTCATAGCTCTTCACAATCTAAGATAAGCGCTGGACTCCTCAATTGCTACTAGATAAAAATTCAGCGTTTTTTAGCCTGCATATAGTTGGTTTGGTTTTTTTAATAATGGCTTGATTAAAATTTAGGATGCTTAGTAGCCAGACTTCTTATTCTTCTCAGCTTCTTCTGGGAGTGTGAATGCCATATATATATAATCACTTCTAAAACAGTCTTCATAACTTCGTGGGGTAATTTAAAAAAAAAAGAGAATTTCAAGAATACTTTACAAACTTGATTCTTAAATGCCTCCAATTTAAAATCTACAAACAATATTGAAAGAAATACTCCTGTTCTACAAGGCCCACTGCATTTTAACAACAAACTTCAGTCAGAAATAAGTCAGCCTTTTTTTGTTGTTTAAATTAAAAAAAAAAATCCAATATCAATATTTTTTCCACTGAGGAATCTATGACATATGGTGACTATCTTTAAAAATGTATTGTGTCCTTGGAATTCAAATAACTATGTATTGTTTATGCCATATGTTTATGAACAAACACACCAGCACTTAAAGACAACTCTGTGGAGGATATAATGTCGTTATGCCAGGTGTGGAAAAAGAAGTAATGTCCCATCTAAAATCTCTTTTATCACCTGCAACTGACCTGTTATCAACTGCTTAAGTTTGTTTCTAGATTCTTTAAAAATGAAATGGAACATGTGACCCGAGAAGTGCAGCTCGGGTTTATGACCATTTCGTTATTTATGCTGCCATGCACTGTTAGACAACTACAAGTGAAGAACATCTTCTGTCCCCTGTAAGCCCACAACATAAAAAATTCAAAGAAATCTTACTTTTTATGCCATTTCCAATGAAAAGCACTAAGAACTGAAACTGACTCATGCCAAATGCATATCACTGAATTGCTGTGATTGTGAGTCTGAAGTTTGCAACATGGAAATTATTTATAAAATGTCAATTTTAGCTCTGGAAAATATATTCCTAGGAGTACGTGCATTTTCCTTGTCTATCCTCAGAGAATTGCTTACTTGTGGTCAAACCCACAGTACAACTCGAATATCCATACTAGGAGGGGAGAGAACTACAGTATAATACATTTATCTTGACAAGTGAGGGCATGCATCCATAACTCCCAAGCAGCAAAGCCACACGGTTTAAAGCTATATGCTTTAATGAAGATAAATGGACTGTTCTACATCCACCATGGCAAAAGGAAATTAAACATTTAATACTCTTCAACAAAAAGTCTTCGTGGAACTTTTTTTTTGTCTTAAGGAAGGGCATGAACTAAAGTAACCTGTGTAAATGGTTTAGTAGGTAAATATGTATCACTTTTAATAAAGCACAGACAGTCTAAAGAACTTTAGAACACCAGCACTGACACTAACAGTGTTGCCATACCACTAAAAAATTAGGAAGTAAAATATTCAAAACATTCAAAATCGGCTGTTCTGAACATGGGCATTAAAAACTGCTGTTTTTCAAACAAAACAGTACCAAAACTGCGGAATACTGGCAGTACTAGAACAGCTCAATACTTGGCAGTTTGTGCCTAGGTTTAGAAACACACACCCTGAACTGAAAACACGGAGCGACCTGTGCTGTGGTACACATGCAATTCATCTCTTACTCGTGTGATCCTTCCGGGAAAAGAGCATCAAGAGCATTGATCTTCTCACACCGACAGTAATTAAACGAAATGTATCTACTTCCTTATTCTTCAAATCAAGCTCCTACCAAAACTTGGTTCTTGCCTAGATCAAGTCAGAATGTTTCCATCCCCGATAGGCAGGTTAAGGCATCCGTCAGTATTAAGAAACACCACAGTGTTCCAAGAGTATCAAAATATACAAGATATTGTACAGAATGCACAGAAACGTACCGCTGAAATTTCAACTGAAGTTACAGACTGTTAAGTTACCTTCTCTATTTTAGAATTTTTCCCTTTACGTTAGGAAAGTGTTAGCAACTCCAGTTCTAATAAGGTAGAAAAGATTCTAACAAAATTGTAGGCATGACACATTTTAAAATATATATTCTTGTAAAACACTATCTGCATAATAATTCATAATAAACAGACATTTCTCCAAAGCAGTAGTGACAATATAACCAATTGACTATTTTATTTGTTTCTAATTAATACTTTCAAGCTATACCCCAATGACCGTTGAATTCACTTGTGTCTAGGCAAGATTTATTAAGGTAAAGGTTATTAAGGCAAATACATGAAGTGGCAAAGGGAGACGGGTATATAGAGAAAATCTTGTTATGTGGCTCCTACTTAATTCTTCATTGGCTATTTTAAATTTCAAGTTTCAGGTATTACACTAGTGTGTCTCCACACATCTCATTTTAAGGACTGTTTTTTTTCTCTGCCTTCTTAAAAAAGTAGTCACCATCTCCTCCAAACCTGTGGATAATTCAAACAAACAAGGAAAACAAACAGATTCTAAGGAAAAATAATACTACTCTGATAAAAGAGTAGAGGTCTGAAAACATGCAATCTTTCTGAAAACTAGTGTAAGATATGTTCAGCCCTTGAGACTAGATGGTAATGCCAACGTTCAGAAGAGTAATTGTTAAATTTCTGCTTTTGGATTCGCTCTTTTAGACTATCAAGTAATTACCAAGTTATAAAACCATTCACACACATATTTGTCTTGGTTAGTTGGGAGGATTTGCAACGCAAAAACTGTGCCTTTCCCCACATAAGTCACCAAGCTGAGATAGCATATAAAAAAATTTAACCTAAATTGGAATGTAAAAGCAGCAGAAGATCAAAACTAGATCAAAACTATTTGCAAATTCTTATTCCTACAGTCAGCAATCAAGAAAGTGATCATCTATTAGTCTGAAGAGTTCAAAACTGAAATCAGGTATTAATAAAACCATATTTCTCACATACATAACTAATTACACACAGGTTGTCACCTAGATTTAGAGGTACCAATGGGCAAAAAAAAGAGGAAGAGGAGTGTTTTAGAGAAGAGGTTGCCAGAACGGGTCATCCAGCAAATGAAAAACAAAGCTCTGTCCAATCACATGATCTGTTGGTTTCATGGTGTCCTTTTATCCCCTGCCTACATAAATTTTGTCTGTTTTGAAAACTGCATAAAATCCCACCAGCACAATAAGAATTAAGAACATGCTGGAATACTACAAAATTTCAAAGTACGGTATTTGAGCCATCACGCTTTTACAACAGGCCTATAATGCTCTGCCACTCTAAATAGCAATTAGAGTATTTAAAGATATTATTTTTCTTTCTTAACAGCTCTAAAGGACCTTGAGACTTTCACCTTGCTCAAGATGACCTTGGCTTTGGTCAGACACAACTTTGCTATGGACCTCCAGCAGCAACTCAGCTACGCTCTCTTCTCATCAGCAATTCATCTGTACAAGAATAAAAACATCATCTTTCTCTCCCTCTCTCCAGATAATAGCTGTTTTGGGACAAATAATACTTTAAAAATTAAATAAATATAGTATAACTGTCCCTCTTTGGAACTTCTAGGAGCATGATAAGAATAATTTTTTAATACTTTAAAAATGGGTAAAAGAACAAATTATAAAGTTCATCATATCTGTTACTGCTTTTAGAATAAAATTCTGAGGATCTCATAAACTGAACAAAAAGAAAGCAGTTTATGACTTCCACTAAAAAGAAACTGCTTGAACAAAATAGTTTTAGACTGCAGCCCAAATTCTGGCTACAATTTGAAGTATCAAACCTTCCAATTCCAGAAGAGGTACCTGAACCACAGAGCAAAGTTCTTGAATGATGTAAGTGGCAGGAGACAGCAGGAACAAACTGCAAGGGGGAGCTGCTGACTGTACACAAGGGGAAAAAAAAAAACCTGCAAAAATAGAAGTACTGGACCAAGAATTCCCACGAGGCTGCTGCATCTCAGGACTCAGGTGGACAAACCCCTCAGAGAGCTGGTTTGAACCCAATGTTGACACCGTGCTCGGCACAAAGTCACACTAGGTGACCTCCCAAGATCTTTTACAACGGAAATTATTTTTATCTACCTGGTCATCCAAACGTACTTTTTTTTCTTTTAACTTGCACCCTCTGAATGAGGTTAAGATAAGGATAGAATATAGCAAAAATCTCTTATAAAAGTGGCAGGATATGGGATATGGTTTAAGCACAAGCATCTTTGTTTTTATCTGTCAGCAGGGGATTAACATGCAAAATAGAATTTATAAAAAGTTACTGCAGAGTCAAGTCTTTTCCTCAGCAAATAATTAGGAAAAAAAGATTTTTGCCATAAAACAAGAATTAATTCTGACAGTGCCTTGCTAGGAAAAATTATGGTGTAACAGACACGAACTTCTCAGATGTACAAAATGAATTTCTGACAATTTGGGGTATTTTATCAACCCTCATGCCAGCAATTATTAATCAAGAGAAACCAATGAACTGCCCGAGAAAAACAAGTCATTTTAAATTGTGATTTTTTTTCCTAATAAAGACTTAAAGCTTAAAACAGTTCAAAAAATGACCATTTTTTTCTTAATTTAACATATGAGTGGAATATAGTAAGTTAATGCTTGTGGCATTAAAGATATCTTACAGTGGTTTAGTATAATTCTATTTTCCTTAAGAGGTGAGGAACGGCTGCTAAGTTAAGGTCCAAAACCTAAATTTTAAACGTTTGGCAAAGGTATTTAGTTCTCCGTGTAGACATTCCAAAACGTATGTTGGAAATAAATATGAAACGTCAATATTTAGCTTTATTCCAGATCTTTAATGAAATTACTACTTTTGAGGAATATTCTAAATATATATTACAACTTCCATTGCACAGACTGGAAAACTGGAGGGGACAGAAGAAAGGTTTATTAGGAAGTCCAAGATGAAGCAACAGCTAGCCACGTTGCCCCACTAGCCATATCTCAGCATGTTTACTTTGACTTCATTCATAGAAATCAATTTAAATCATTTTAAAAAGAAAAAAAAGAGCCAAAACAACTTTTCTCTCTGGGTTCTGACAACATTCACTGACCAGTTGTGAGTTGATTTTACAGACAGCTAGAACATTACTAGTCTAAAAACTGAATTATATAGCATGTAGTGAGGAAAAAGCACACTACATGTGCAAGAACATGTATGTAAAGTAATAAGATCAGTATTTAGGACTTGTCCTTCATGTGCGCTACTATATTTAGGTAATAGTATCCCAGTCCTAAAGTGACCATTAAAGCACTTGGTATTCAATCGACAGGTCCATATGAGGGTTTTACTTTTAGGTAAGGATTTTATACGCCTTTTTATTTTTGCTCATTGGCTTTAAGACACAAAATGCCTTTTTTTGACTTTTTTTTTTTTTAACTGATTAGAATTATGTGTATTTTTGTCTTTAAATTGCAATCATACACCCTCATTCTACTAGGTGTTTGGAACACATGTACCCAGACAAGGACAGCTAACAAGTTTCTGCTTTCTACCAGTGATAGGGCAAACTGCTTTTTAATGCTTTATCTTGTCGAGGTGAACCTTAGGCTCCTCATCAGAATTCATTTCAACCTTCTGACACATGAAAATAACCTCTGCCCCAGCTATTCTTCACTGGCACAGCCATGACTGCTTCACTGACTATAAGCCACAGCAATTTATATGGGCATGGACCTGCCCCGAGGCAGGTTTAAAATTAGCTAATGTGTTATTTTGGACTTTGTTTTTAAATACATCTCGTCTCAGTCAAAACACACCATATTAAAATCTTATATGCCACATGTTCACTCTATTTTTTTGCCAGACGGTTTTGCTAGTAGAAGGTGTAGCGAGTGATGGTCTTGGGCTCTCAGAGCCACCAAAGCCCAGCAGCACAGCGGCTGCCGCACCAGCAAGTCCCCTCTGTGAGCAGCTCCTCTGGCTGGCGCTGCCAGAAAGCAGGTACCGCCCGGGAATCACCTGAGCTCCAGCTCTCCAGCAGGTAAAGTGGTGCTGGACGCCAGACTAAGGCAGTCAGACCTCACCTAAGAAAGCCCCTTGAGCTCCAACAAATCAGTGCTTCTCTCAGTTCAGCTAAAAATCAAAATACTTTCTAACTTAAGTGATCTTGCCAACCAGCATCATAAAAAAGTCATACACATTCCACAGCCCCAAAATCAAGAAATTAATTAGAAGTACTATTCATACTTTGGAGGATTCTTTCCATTTCTAAGCTTTTAAGGATGCACTTGCCAGAAACATGACAGATGTAAACTTTTTTTTAATGTGAAACCTGAGAATGTAATTTAATCTGACTGTAGCAGCCAGACATGTATGAAAAACAAACATTATAAGACTTCCAGTGATCTCAAGTACTGGCAGTAATGCCGTAAAGAGCTGTATTTGAGAAATATTTAGATGGACTAAAATTCCAGAAATGTATAGATGAATAAAAATTTATTCACGTTCAAAATAACTATGCCAAAGATTATTTCCTGAAGAGAACAAAGACCCTCACAGATGATATCTTTGTCAAAGAACAGTGGAAAAAAGTTGTTAAAAAATATAAAGGCACTTAGTAACCAAGTGTGTTATAACAGTAGTGTGACTTGCAGGCTTTTCTCCTCAACAGAATAGCTAGTGAGGCCAAAATGAATTACTAGTATAGTCCTGCAAATTGTATTTGCACAAAAATTCAATTCAGTTTCAGCATTCCTCTTGGAGTAGGAAAATAAAGGAAAAAGGGTTTAGAAAAAAATAAGTAAGGAGTAATTAAATATTTTACTGCACCTTTTTTCTCCCCCAAAAAACTCTACCTAAAATTTCTTCTTCTCTATGCAATTTAAGTGGGAGTAAAATGGATTCAGATGTCTAACAGCTTCCAAACAACCAGAAGTTATTAATTTCTGAATTGCTTGTTACATAAATTTGAAATAAAAATCAGAACAATAAAAAATCACTATGGAAAATACAACTGTAGCTGTACAATATTGTATTATGAAATTCAAGGAGCCCTTAGTGTAATTGTTTGGTGGCTTTAATATGATCTGTTTCACATAAAATATGATACTACAGCTTTACAGACGATGAAAGCTTACTTTTTAAATATTTATAAATTTACATTAATATTATCCATCCATACCATGATGCATTTCAATAATTATTCTACAATACAATGGGAGTGCATGCTCAAACAAAACACCTCAGCAGTATTTTAAAGCAGCAAACCACCCAGCCAATTTCTGTACGTTCAGTTTTTCTAATCCACTCTCCCTGTGGTTGAGCAAAATCGAATTGCCTCTCACATTTGCAGACAGCTCTGTGAAGGTGATAATAGAGCTGCTCCCTGCTGTCATGAGGCAGGAAATAGGAAAATGGCATATGGGGCTAGAAAGAAATAAAAAGAGAACTAAACAAGAACAAAAGAGATTTCAACAAAGGACAACTATAACCCAATATGCTTTGCAAGTTAATCTCTTTTCATAATCATTTAACATATTTAATCATTTACCTGCACACTTCTCAAAAACTCAAACGCTTGATACCAAGTCTTCAGTAAAGTTTTATTGCCCAAAACATTTGGAACAGAAATGATACTAAAAGCCATCATATGCAACGCCTATAAATCAATGCTGCCTTAGTTAATACTCACATTAGGGACCTGAACCTATTCCAATCTGCTAGTAATTGATCTTCGTTTTTGTAGCCAAAATGTAATACCTGAAACAATGTATACTTGCTTTATTAGTTGCAAACACGTTGAGTGACACCTGAGTAGCAAAATATTACGGGAGGATTATGATTGGTTATGTGTACTGACAGTATCAAACACTTCCAGCCTGTTTAAGGACTACTCACGTAAGATGCAGATTAAAAATTATATTTTCATTTACAATGACATTAATTTTTAATGCAGAAAGCACATATTTACAGTGCTTCTATATGACATCTTACCAAAATACCTTTAAAAAATTTTTTTTTTAAAAAAAAAAAAAGCAAGCCCATCATACCTTTCCTTTTACACTCTGAATGGGATCCACCACCACAGCAACAGCTCTTTCTGATAAGGCTTCAAAGCTCTGCTGAGTATTGATATCTACACCAGACAACCAGCAGCCAAAGCCAGGGTGACTATGATACCAACCAACTACCATCTCAGGTCTGAAACAAAGAGGATATTGAGATCCTTAAAAATAAAAAACACGTAACACAAGAAGAAATAGTAATGTATCAGGGCATAATTAGGATGGGCTGTGAAAAAACACAGTTAGAAATATTTAAATTACTCACCATACTATGGTGAAAACACGGACATGAATAAATGAGACAAAAGAGGGCTATCATTAAGGGATGCACATTAGCAGCAGAAGATAATGCTTTCAGTTTTTCACCCTGTTACCACACCTTCCCTGCACCAGTTTTTACCCTTTCAGCACTTGAGTAAATATCTACTCTTTAACTCCTTGGCATCGAGGGTTGAATTTTCACGACAGAAAGTCCATTTCAGACATGGACAACAGGAATCAACGGTGGGAAAGGATTAAATATCAATTAAACCAGCAGTAGAACTAGGAACTCAGTCAAAAAGCAATTTGCACTGTTCTGTTCAGCTGCTGAGCCTTTTGCTAACATTAATTTTGAAGTTTTTCCCACAGTAAAAGAATCCGAGCAAGGAGACGACAACTGTTGAGAGGCAGGAGTGAAATGAAAATTTGTTTAAACACTAGGATCTTTTACAAAGTTGTTTCCCCTTTCTTTTCATTAAAATTGCTCATAAACAAGCTACAAATTTGTATTTCTAAATCTGAATTAAAAGAAATGCAAAAATCAATCTTTTAAGCAGGTACTGCCTTGTAAGTGCCTATACCAAATTGAGCTGCATTCTGATTTTCCTGTGCAATAATGACTGAATTACCTGCTACACTGATTTCTAGGCCAGTTATTTTTTTATTAAACATTACTAATAGCTCCTACATCACTAGTTTTGCAGGAAGTCAGCTGTTTCTTTTAAACAACATGCAGGGAGAACTTGTCACTGTCAGCCCTCTTTAGGACGACTTACCTTCCCGTCTGTTTCAGCATATCCAACATTTTTGCTTGAAATACAGGATCAACTGCCTCCACACTGACACCCTGGTGTAGAAGACAAACATCACAGTAGTTGTACATAAAGCAATATCATCTTTTAATTTGTTACCTTCCACAAGGGAACATTTAAACACCATGCACAAGGACCTGTTTAAAAGGACAATTTGACTAATTTAGAAATAGCTGATAAAATACCCCTAAAAGTACGATACAATTTTTAGAAGTATTTCAATGTGATTTTTAAAACACTGAAGGAAGATTTTGAATTGCTATTTAAGTTATCTCTGTGACAAGTAAACATGATTAAACAGGCATAGGAATTCATCTTCTCCTCTTCTTGTTCTGCAGTCTCTGGCCTGCTGTTTCTCACAAGTTCAGCACTACAGGTTTTATTCAAAATAAATATCACAAACTGTCTTTTTGCAGATCATACTTATACTATGCATGTGCACAGAATTAACTCGGGACAATAGAATTTTTCAAATTCATTGATGTGCAGCTCAATTACAATGGGATACGTGCTTCTTAAGAAGTATATTTAATTCAAGCTACACACAAAAAACCATCATCAATTCCAATTATACCCACCGGTTCATCATCTCTTTAAAATATCTCTTCATAAGATTAATATTCTTACTCAAAATTAAAATACCTCCTTTTTTCACATTACAGAAATATCATTTAAGAGACTGCCACTGTAAGATCTGACAAGGAGAGCAAGTTTGACGTATATCTATCGCACCATCGCAATTAAGGGCACGATACACTTCTAATCAAACCTTCTGCATTTTGAATCCTTCCCCTGGCTCATAGTATATCAGTTCTTAAAGTAATCAATTTATAAATCTTGTAAGTGAAGTTATACCAATATATTTATGTATACGTTAAGATACAACATCTCCATACATCAATATATACGTTTATGTACTAGTCTTTGCTTAAAAAAATAAAAGTTTAAGCAATTTTCCTTTACTGAAAGCCTTAAATCCATCAAATATGTTCAAATTATACCTAGTAGGTTAAGATTACATAAATAAGGTAAAGAAGGAAAACCTTTTAAAATATATTTACCATAGTAAAACACCAAACAAGCAAAAATATATATCAAGGTCTAGCTGCAAAGAACTCACCGTTCCCGACTGTGGCATTGCAAAAACATCAATCACTCTCACAGTGTAATCATCAACGAATTCCCCGAGCATCAGACCCATAACTTCCATAGGGACACCAGCACGACCATGCTTCAACATCTGGAATTAAGACCAAGTGACACCGTACGTTTAACAGGAGGTTCAAGTTTGACTTAGGATAGTTCTTTCAGCCTTTGTTGATCTAGGGGTAGTTTGCAACTTGTAGCACTTTCAGAAACTGTATGGAATTATAAAAGAGTAAAAATGAAGCCAACAAAAAAGTAATTAAAATAAGTTTCTTACTCTGAGTATTCATTTATTTTAAAAATTAGCCTGATCAACACTTAAGGAGCACAAGTCCACAAGCTTTGGAAAGGTGCCAGGTGCTCTACGTCCAGCACTATTCACAGAGGTAGTACCCAGAACACTTACTTTCAGCAGCGCAAGGGACGAGATATAAACCTGTTCCGCTGTATCAACCGCAGGAGCGTCTGTTGGTGGCCCCTGTGAAAAGAATAAAGAATAATTTTCTCCACCTTTGTTATTCTACAGTTTCTAAGGATTTTCTGCAATTTCTATAATATGGAAAACAGAAATGCATACGTAATTCTGACTTTGCGTATTAAATGCAGCTCTCGCGAACAAAACCCCAAACAAAGCACATCCAGACCCCGACGGCTTCTTCGCAGCGCCTTCCTTCACTACCCTATTTTGTAACACAAGTCACCCAGCCACCGTGCCCTGCCTCCTCCCAGCCCGAAACACAAATCCAAAGAACGCTCTTACCAGAATGGGTCAAATAAAAACTGACCAGTATTGCCCTGGGTACAAACCGGTTATGAGCCGTAAGGGCTAAGAGTCAGTTAAGTTTCCATGAGTCAGCCTTGCCGCGATGCTCAGCTGTAAAATACGGCCACTTCTCCAATTAACTCTGTGTTTCTTACCGCGGTGTGAATGTAAATGCTGCTGGGCTAGCATGATTAACTGGCACCAACACAAACAGCAATTTCCCTTTGCTTCATCAGCTTTCAGCTAAAGCGGACTTGCAGAGAAAGGCTATGGGAGTACTTTGCAGATACACCGGTAGAGCGAGAGAAAAAACGGACCTCCGATCCCTAGGTGGAAAAGCTGTGAACAAAATACTTTGCTCTTTGCCTTATGAGGAGTTATTCAAAAATTAGCACAACTGTCCCAGGTGTGAATGATTGGTCAGAACAGGTTCTGTGCACTGCTGAAAATGAAAAACGCAGGAGGCAGCAGTTTGAATGTCCCTTTCTCAAGGAGCAGGAGACATATTGCTCTTACATACAGAATTCTGTTAGCAGCGTACCTCATTACAGCCAATTAACAGTACATTCATTACTTTAGTACCAAATTGCGCACAACAAATTTCTCCTGAAAAAGACAAAAGGTTACTTCTGTGCTAAGTGATAGAAACTTAGAATGGCAACAAAGTGACTATGGGAAAAAACCCACAACTTCATAGTAAGTAAAAGCAGGAAAAAAAAAGGTGCCTTCGCACAAACATTTTGTAGATTTAGAACTCTGATTCCATAGTTAGTGAAAAAAATCACGTGACATCAAACACAAGACACAGTGATTGACACAAGCCATTACTTCAGAAGAAAAAACCAAGACCTTAAGTAATCGGCATATTAAATTTGTATAGTAATGGTCTTTTTGGCATACTTTCACTTTTACATACACAGAAAATCATCATCTAGTCTTCAGAACGGTTTAAAGACAGTAAGAAAATTCAGGTTTTTTTTTCCTCCAATGTCAATGAATTCCATCTCTATTAGCTCCAGATCCAATCTTTATATTTTGATACTCACATACACATGCACAGATGTGTCAACCACCACTGCATCCTAACACCTCCAAACCTCTATTTCCAACTTTGATACTGCTGACCATCACCTCTTGATACTTGCTTTCCCTCACTTACTACTCATTGCTAATTCTTCTGTCACTTTGGCCTTTCCATCAGCAATCTTCCAGCAGGTTTAACTTTCTACCTTCTACAATATTCTTGCTAAAGGTCCATTCTTAATCAATTCCACCTCTTCCTCAAGTATTTCCCCCACTAGTCATAGCCCAACAGGAAGATGCTTGAGTGGAGAAGTGTTCTTCTAATACTCCTGATGAAAAACTCTACAAGCAGTTCTTCAGAACATCTCACAGAACTACATGCACAGGGCATGTAGCTGTTAAATTTACAACAACTAAATTGTTTGGCAGGCCAAGCTCCAAATGCCCCATCATCTTCTGATACCGTTACTATGTTTTTCCTCCATAAACATGTAAGTTTACTTTCTTAACTATAAGTCTCCTGCTTTAAGTCTATTCTAAATCATTATTATTTGATTTAAAAGTCTTAATGCTTTGGAAAGCACCAAGATTCGTATTTCCACCTAACCACTGCTAACAATAAGGGACAGATGAGTTGGGTTTTAACCAAAAAAAGAAACTTATTAGTTTGATAATAACTCTTTTCTTCATACGTAAAGCTCTCTTTCTATTTTCTACCAGTTCTAGGGTCTGAAGTGAGGGTAACTAACATCCATGCTGCGATCACCAGACATATTCTACATTTCTCCCAGATTTTGTTTAACATGTCATTGTAAGAAAGCATCCCATTACACCATTCAGTATTTTTAAAATAAAGAACAGCATTAAAAAAAATTTCTCACCCAAACTAATATAAGTAGATCTGTGATTTCTGCTGATGTTTGACTGAGTTTAGCTTCTCAAGCAGCACGAGTTTGAACTGCAGCTCATTCCACAGCCTGTGGCTCTTGAATAAGCTCTCCTCTATGGGATCTCCAACGCCTGGTAAGACGGCAGATCGCACCGACACCCCTCCTGCAGCCAAGTCATTCAGCAGATCTCTGTCCCCTATGTTCACAACTTTTAAGAGTTTAATTATTGCTCATAACTTCTCCTATTTCAAAATCAGTCACTAGATTCAACACTTACACAGAGGAGAAAGACAAACATGGTTACTTCTTTCTGTAACAAGGCAACTAAATTACCTTTAGTTTAAGCAAAGGTAGGAAGTAAAGCAGGATGCTGCCCTAGTGTACTCTTTCCTAATCTTTCCTTCTTTTATTATTTCTGTACTCCTTGGAGCTTTTAACCTTGGTAACGGTCCAGAACAGGGGATATTTAATATTATACTTCATCAATCCTTTAGGCATTCTGTGAGATAAAGGAGCTTCGGTTTTCAAAACTTATGGTAAAGTTGCTCTGCCAGCACCCAT
>NW_009728608.1:0-215 GCF_000703405.1 Apaloderma vittatum
TGGCTTTTCCCCTGGTTTTCCTTCCCTTCCTCTGGTTTTCCTCCACCGGCTCTTTCCCCCCTCGCTTTTTCCCTCTTCCGTTTCTTTTCCCCCTCTTCGTTGCCTTTTCTCTCTCTTTTAGTTGTTTTTTTCCTCCTTTTCGTTGCCTTTCCCTCTTCTTTCGGTTGTTTTTCCCCCCTTTTCACTTCCCCCCCCCCTTCCATTTTTTTTTCTCC
>NW_009728609.1:0-1722 GCF_000703405.1 Apaloderma vittatum
AGCAAAAAGCAGCCCCTCACGTAAAAAAAATATTTAAAAAATCAAAGAAATCCTCCGGGTGGTGAGAAAAGTGGGGTTAAAAAATCACAGCCAGCTGTTAAAAATATATGCAAGCTCTGTTGTGGATCCCAGCCGATTGCCCTGGTAGCACTGAGATTTACAAGTGAACTGCTGTGTCGCTTTTTAAAAATAAAATAAATTCATAAAAAACAAATGCGTCCTTATTCTTCAAAAATACCGCGTCGTTACCCTTCAAGCTGGAACAGGTCGCAGTCCCCCAGCTAACTTTATTACACAGAACCAGCTTTCCATAGAGGACCCCCCCTCCCACCCCCAGCAAAGTTCTCCCTGCTAAAGGAAGAGAAAGATTAAATATTATCAAGGAAAAGGGGGAAATAAAACAAAAAGGTCCGAACTTACAATAGCCAAACATTCGTGGAAAAAAAAGGGGACGGTGTAATTAATATCTTTGGTGCGCTGTTGCCACTGCAAAAGCCTGCAGTCAGCGTTGCACAGTGAATGCACAAGCTTGCAACTGCAAAAACACTGGATTCATTAACCATCTCCACACAGAGCGTAAGCATGCCTCGAGTCCCGAAAGCTGACCAAAGTTGCCTTTTTTTTTTTTTTTTTTTTTAGTGTGTGTGTGTGTTTTACTCCATCAGTGCCAGCATTTGCAGCCGCATGCCATGTAAACAAAGGTAACTTCAGGAGGAAGATACGGCTACTCAGGCTTGTTCCCTGCACACGCAGACACGCACACGTTCTCTGGCACACACACGCACACGCAGATCACTCATCTTTCCGACGTACCACATTTTTTTTTCCCCCCCTCAACTTTCTCATTTTCTTCCCAACGAGCCCTCCTTGCCTCCCGGGCCAGACCTCTCTCCTGCTGCCCTCCAGTCCACCTTTCCCTCTTCAATCCGCTTGTAAACTTGGCAGTTATTTTCAATTAACTGCGAGCACAATTCTAACTTGTGATTTTTTCTTTTTAACCCTCCTCCTTCCACCCCTCATCTTTTTTTTCCCCCTGCTTTCCTCCTTCTCTCCCAGGCGCCTACCAACAGCCCCTGAAGCTACCAATGAAGTACTCATATATGTGAGCTCTTTCAGATCTGGAGCACCTTCATTCCTTTTCTTGTGGCATATAAAATACAATTTTAAAACCAATTAAAGCAGTAGTAATCCCTGCTCCGCAAAATTGACTATTTCGCTGATGTGACTCTAAGACATCTTTAACGACAGTCACAGGGTAAACTTTAACTGTAAACCGAGAAAATACATTTCGAGGAGAAAGGAGGTCAGGAAATCTTCCTACACGAGAATGAGTCTGAATGCAAGGAAAACCACAGCGACTCTTGGAAATGAGGAGGAAAAAAAAAATAGCAGAGCAGTTGGAAATGGTGTGGAGCCCGCTGCCAGATGCAGGCTGCGGATTCTGCTGAAATGAGAAGGACCAGTAAATAGGTTATAAATCGCGATTTGTATGCAGGCTTTAAGGAGAGGGTGGAGTTTGATGAAGAAATAAAATGAGCAGCGTGCTAAAAAAAAAAAAAAAGCAGAAATGACAGAAGTACAGAAACCCGGTTCAATCACAAACTTTCCTTTGAACGCGTGGAGTGAAAACAAGGCCAAATCTCGCACAGAAGCACACTCCGGGGCACCAAGCACGGGAAAGTGGAGATACAGTAGCACATTTCCGCCTCTTCCCCCCCCCCC
>NW_009728610.1:0-20219 GCF_000703405.1 Apaloderma vittatum
GGCCTGGCAAGGGAAAAATCAAAAAAGAGGAATCCGACAGAAAAGCCCAAACAAACAGATGACATAAATTTCGGGGGGGGCAGGATGAAAAAAAGCCGTGGGGGAATATTTGGAAAGCGTGGAAGCAATGTGGGAGCTTTCGACTTACGCTGGGAAAACGCAAGAATGGCCACGTGGGCATTTCACCAGGGGTTCTGCTCAAGATTCAATCTGAAGAAGTGCAAGAACAGTAAAAAAAAATAAATAAAAAAATACAAAGTGTTTTGTTTCAAGCTGGATGAAATATTTCAGACAGATTTTTTTTTTCCTTTAATTGGCTCCCCTTTTTTTCGGTTGGTAGGTCAATTATTTCCACCCCAAGATTCTCAACCCAAACTACATACCTCTCCCATTATTCATCTCTGCAGCTTCTTCCCGGCAAATGGTAAGACTCAACTCAGGTTTTAACTTTGACTCTTCCGTCAGATCCAAACTCTCGGTTGCAGGTATGATCACCAATGTTTTGCTCGGCAGCTCCAGGAGATGCACTTAGGAACACTGTCTCCTAAATCCTCATTAAATTTAAGGATGCTGGAGGACGCTGTCGCATAGACAGCATACTTTTCCAAGCAAATTCTCTCCCTCTTGCCCGCCAGCTCCATGGACTCTTTACACTGCCAGGAAAACTCTTATCCAGTACTTACTGAAGACAATGGAAAAATGCTCATGGATAGATTTTATATTAACTTTAGCTGACTTCGGAAGCTAGAGCCTGATCCTACCATGCTTACACATGTAGCCTCAGTCTGATCACATACAGAAGTTCCCGCTGTGATAGAAGTTTTTAGAATTTTGCTTTTAAATTATGCACACCGCAAGAGTGGTTTCTGGGGCCTCACTCTACATTTTCTGTGGGTTCTGTATCACACAAACACTTGCACCTAACAGGTGCAGGATGAGGCCCTTTATTTTCTTATTGATACCAACATTTATAGCTTTAGTCAAATCTATATTATGAAATGAAAAACTGCCAGGGGTAAAACTATGATAAAACTGCAGAATTCTGAATTTTATTCTTAAATCTTTTTTTAAAAAAGTTTCCTCCACAGAGATATCCTGCACATATAACCAGAGCTGGGCTTGGGTGGTCTTTTTGTGATTTGTTTGGCTTTTAATGCAGCTGGTAATATTATTAACTGAGGATGAAGTAGATCCATTTTTCCCAATCTGGCTTTGTACAAACCAAACTCAACTTTGAGGGGTTTTCTGTTGTTTTGTTTTTCCACCCCTGTTATTCATCTAGTTTTCAGCAGGGATAAAACAGACATTTTTCTTCTGTATTCCAGCCAGGCTCAGCAGGATACAGTTAGACATCAAAGCTGAAACTGGATTTTCATTTCATTCCTGAGAGTAATTCTAAAAATGGAGGGAAGCTAAGGGACAGTAAACATTCGACTGATAATTCAGTGCATGGGAGAGACCAGTCTTCTTCAAATAGACTAAAGATACCAAATTGAAAGGGCCTGCTTCAAAGAACAGTCTATGGGATGACTGGCAGGTGCAAAAGGTGTTTAATCGTTGCCCATTTGTTCAGTATTTGAAATGATTAATTCCTGGTGACAAGTATTTTATCCACTGCTGTATTCTTACACTGACTCCCAGTCAGCCTCCTACCAACTGAAGGGTTTATGGGAGTAACTGCTAGCTGCTATTCTTTGTGAAGATTTGACTGAAATGCAGCTCAGTCCTTGCAACATAAAACTTCCCAAATTTCGAAACAGGTGATAACTCTGCCATTTTTTAATCTGATGGAGCCTCCTCTACTGCAATGAAAAAAACAACTCAGGATTACAGGCTACAACTGAGTTCATGCACTAACCTAGTGTAGCTCATGCTTCTCATCATAAATTCATGCCTGCTTCTATCAGTCTGTTGGGAGATCTGCACATGACACGCAATCAGAGTTCAATTTCCTCACTGGGATGAGAGCAAACCTTGCAACATGGCTGTACTGTGATAGGAAGACTAGGAGTTACCAATATCAGAAGGCTGCTACTAGTGAAACCAGTATCTACTACTAAACCATCAGTTAATTATCTAAAACATTAGTACGCATTCTGTGGAAGGGCTAGCAGTAGCATGCATCAAGTCATCTAGTTATGTCAAAGTAGATTTCTTCTGCATTGTCTACTCCATTCCCACATCAGTTCTGCAGAAGCATTTAGGATTGTTGCCTCCAACTCACTCACCAGAAGCAAGTTTCCTGGCCATTCCTCTCAAGTCCCGCATTAAAATGATGTGATGAAACAACTCGAGTTCTGCCTTACTTAGGTTTATCTCCACACTCCCAAGGAAACAATTACAACTCTGTGTAGAAAGTAGGGGTGGAAGTGGAAACCATATGTTTCTGCTAGCCAAAGAAAGGTGCTGTGAAGTACCAAATGTTCTAAGTCTACATTTATTTGGATTTATAACCTAAAATTAATAAAGATGAGGAAGTGATATATAGAGTAACTTGAAGAACCTCAAAATAAAAGAACCCACTTTCCCACAGGATTCTGTCAGGATGTTGAAACACATGGCTGAAAGGCATGGCGGAATACACACGATACCCAAGCTGCTTTGGTTACTGCCAGAACTCACATGCAGTCTATTTTCCCATTTATTCTGTTCTGGGACCTCTACGCAGTCCATACTTTCAAGACACAAATACACAGAGCATTACAACATATCAACACGTCGAGGATTAACTCTCTTGTGTGTTTTTTTTTTTCTCCTTAGTGTCCAATCCCTATGCAATTCAGAAGGGACGTAAGGAAAACTGCACGATACAGGTCACATTCTGCTTCTCATGCTTTAGAGGTACAACTTCTCCTGGAAATCAGGGTCCTTTGCTTACCCTGCACTTCAGATCCCTGTTAGGATGCCCCATTTTCCATAGCACTGCAGTTTTACAAGAGTGAAGTCTCTGCTTCACTCTGTTGGCCCACGTATGTGCTTCTAGATTTTTTCATTTCTCCTGAACAAAACAAGCAAAAAAGAGGCAAAGAGCTGCCCAAAGTAGAATTCTCATTAGGATTAAAGCTACCATGAACAGAGTTAATTTCCTAATAGAGGGACTGATGCCACGTTCATGAGAGTGTTTAATGTGAGCAAAAGTCACGTTATATAGCTTTAGAAATGAAAAGACTTGGGCTTGGGTCCATTTCTTCTCCATATCACACCAGCATAAGTGCTGATTTCTTTGTTGTTTCAAAAATATAGAACCCTGTGTCAATATAACTGGAGGGAGGCGGGAACAACAATCCTCTCCAGACATAAAAGCTTTAGTTTAGATTTGATATAAGCAAAATCTACACAAACCTTATGTAAAGATTTCATAGAGTTAGACTCTTCACAGGCAAATAGCTACACAAAAGCAAAGAAACACAGTAAGAATTTCATTAGTGATAGTGATCTGACACAATATTCTGGATCAAAAGCCTAAGATCACAAAGCAATTTTTGAACAAGACACCTTTAGCCACGCTATTACAAACTGGACTTAAGTCAAAGAGCTATAGGCTGTATGATTTGTGTCTAACCGGTTTTCTGCAATGGGACAAAAGGATATTTATTTGTTGCAGATAACAACTTGAAGTTAGGCAACATCTGATTGCTGGGCTTCTATTTAGAATGGCTTAGCAGCTATCACTGTAGATCTGTCTCTCTCAAATCTATTGCCCGTGCCTCACAATGGTTGAGATGCTGCATTTAGAGTTCAAGAGAGCTACTTTTTCATCTATTGATGTCACCCTTTGGGGGCCTTCTCTTGTCCTTTGCTGTCAACAGTCCTAAATCTGTATTTTCTTTCTGTTACATGCGTTTTATCTTCAAGACCATCTTAACTTCTAAACAGGGGCTGGTGATACATTCCACAATATGTGTTTTCTGCTACAGACTTGCACTAAAATATCTTCATCCTTGGATCACCTCTGAGGAATCTTGCTGTGAAAGGGTTAACTTCAGATCCCCTACAAGGTTCCCCAGTGCCTTTTGTCAGGCAGACTTTTCTTACAGTTATTCAATAACTGCTTGTATTTTAATATATGTCAGAGGTGATCTAATGTCTCATGAAAAAAGTGGTACGCATTGTGGGTTCCTCATGTTGTCACACCCAGGTAACCACCCTTCCCATTATGTTTATGGAGACACTCCTCTGCTAACATTGCTAACGGCATCTTCAGCAGCACCAACAGGAGTTAGACACACAGCACGTGGAGGGAACCGCCAATACAACTTCCAAGAGTTAGCAGTCATCTATACAAATTGAACAGAGAATCTTCCTATGTTGTGTCAAAGTCTTATCTGCTGATTTAGTAATAAAAGCACATTTTTACTTTTGCTAGCACTTTGAGCAGCAAGAAAACAAACAATAAGCAATGGCTTCGTTTTATGAAAAAAAAAGTGTCCTTAGGCCTCTAACAGTAAACATTGAGACACTGTACTTCTGAGTAAGATGTGAAGTATATTTCTACATATTAACAAAACATAACAACCCTCCAGTAGCTTAGCAAATGTATGGAGCCAAATGATTCCCACAAGACAGAGTAAAATGCACTGGTTTTATGTGACAAGAGAAAAATGCTTACCCATGTAAGTGACCGCACTAAAAGAGGAGATAACCCACAGAATGATGGTTTGGCGTGACTTACAAGCGAGACCAAAATAAAGAAATAAGAAATAGAGACCTCAGAAGAATTAGATACATAACGCCACAGCAGCTACTAGTCAATCATTCTTCCAGATCAGAAACTGAGTTCAGTCCTCATGCAGCTATGCATACCACCACTATGCCAGACTCGTACTTACTGAGAGGTACTACAACATGGAAAACGAATGAACTCTGAGGAAAGTTGGTGCTCAGGTCCTGTGGATATATTTTTAAACTATATTAGGAGTTGAGAATTTGTATTATTAAAGGAACTCAGTGAATATTAAAACAAAGTAGAATTGAATTCAGATTACAATGCTCTCTGCAGGCACCCAAAGTCCTTTATCTTCTCCCAGACATTCTTTCTTGCTGCAGAAGAAGGCAGAGTAAGGAGTTGTTTTGTGCACTATATGCTCCAGGTCAATCTGGGGAGACTGTTAGAGTTTACAAAGTTCAACGAATTTAACTCTACACCTCAGGTTGTAGTTTCAACAGCTTAGTACACTCTTTTCTATAACTTCCCTGCTGTGTTGGTTTTGGCTGAGAGTTAATTTTCTTCGTAGTAGCCAGTGTGGAGCTATGTTTTGGAGTTGACAACAACTGATATTCTAGCTATTACAGAGCAGTGCTTACACAGCATCAACGCCTTCTCTATTTCTTATGTCGGCCCACCAGTGAGTAAGCTGGGACTGCACAGAAAGTTGGGAGGGGACACAACTGACCAAAGGGATAGTCCACACCATATGATGTTGTGCTCAGCAATAGATTTGTCTTCCCAAGTGACAGTCATGCACAACAAGGCCCCATTTTCCTGGAAAATGCTAAACATTTACGAAGGAATTCTTTATTTTGCTTTGCTTGTACATGGGGCTTTGCTTTACCTACTAAACTGCCTCTGTCTCAACCACCACGTTTTGTCACTTTTATCCTTCCAGTTCTCTATCCCATCCCCTTGCGGGAGGGCGAGCGAGCCGCTGGGCAGTGCGCAGCTGCTCCCAGGGTTAAACCTCAACACTTACCCAGAAGACCAAGACCACAGCGAAGGGTCTGACCTTCCCTCACAAGCATGGTAACATATGCAATACTCATGCTAAGTGAAGGGTGGCAGCAACACTGCACAGCCTGCCAAACGTAGTTTTAAAATACATCAGAACGACCAACTGCAAGTTATCCTAAGAAATGCAGTCATAAGATGTGAATGAGGGAGCAGTTTGGTTCAGTTTCAGATGTGAAATAGGAGAAAAGCTCCAAAAGAAAGGTCAACCCACAAGGAAGATCATTTACGTTTCTCCATGATACAAAATAGTAAGATGTGCACATGACCAGTTACTTCCAAAATTCTGTTCAACTCAACCGTGTTTTAGTTTTGGTATTTTATATCTTTGAAAATGGAGTGCAACATTATCAAGCACACCCTATCATATTCAATATTTGTTTACATTTTAACACTGTAAGGATTTAAGCACTGAAACTTCCAGAGTTTTAGAAAAAGCAGTAAGCGTTCTCTAAAGCAGACCTAGTAACTCATACAGACATTATGCTACTGCAACTGCTCTGTCACATAAATTACATATGACAACTTAGACTAACTCGGCAAACAATCCTTTCTTGAGCTGTCTGCTGGCACATTGCTAATTAACAATTAATCGCCTTCAACAAGATTCCTGCAGAGCAGATGATGCGATACTGCAGATGTTTCAGCCAAGTCACATTTCTGTGTACTGTTGAAATGTACCTAAGGATGTTTTTACTGCTTTGCTTTTTATCATTGTATTTTCAATCAGAAATATATTTGTTTTGTTAAATCATCTTTTTTTTTTTTTTAAAGATCCTACATTACTTGTGTACCAAAGAAACTCCTCTTAGTAAAATACTTTCTCTATAGCAGTGAAGAATCAGCTGTTAATTGACATCAAGCTAGCACCTGTAGATTTATATTCTATGATTGGGTCAAAATAGAACTTGGCTGGCAGACCAGAAAAAAAACCACATTGCTGTAAAACCTCACCTCATTATGCCCAGAAACAGCAACACCTCAGAGTTTTAAGAGGCAAAGTATAGAATACTCTCAAATGTTATGATATTCACATAATAAAAAGTATAGCTATGTGCCAGTCCTGGCACATGAACTTCTTTGTCTTTCAGAGCTCAAAGAGGGAGTAGCTGTACTCTAATCCACTGGAAAGGCAAATGCAGACGATACAGGAGTACCAGGTTATGTGTAATTTTGTATCTGCTGGACAATTACTTTCCCCAATGACTTGTTAAAAGTGAGCAAAGAAAATCAACAACAGAAGAACCTTGCAGCAAAAAGGCATATGTAACATTTACACGCACAAATCCATCTAGAAGAACAAGGAACAGTAGGTAGATTCCTACTTTGCTGGCACAGATTTCAGAGGCCTGATAACGGGTATGGTGGGATGGCAAGAGAAGACGCGTACGGATTGCTGCTGCACTCTTTCAGAAATGGATGGCATCTGTTTGGGTGTTACGACTCAGGCACAGAAGACTAAGTGGGCACATTCTTACAAGTGGGAAAAAGCTTTCCAGAAACTTCTAAGGAAGTTGTGAGGGTGTTATTTTAATATAATGTTTAAAGCAGAGATGTGAAGAATATTTAGAAGATTCAGAATATTTCTAATAGTTCCTATTCCATCTCCTCCCCTATTCCTATCAACAAGAAATGTGAAACTGATCCGAGTCATTGACTACATTGAAAAGAGAAGTTTAAAATACATTTGTCTCACATTCTTTTCCAAATGTCTGGCATTGCGTAGACTCACACTACCAGAAACAATGAGCCTAATCCACAGAAAACTAAATGCATGCCAGAAGATGGCATTTTCCAGAAGGTTGTTTTACGCCTAACTCTTGCTAAAGGCTTACGTTTGACTTCCTCAACATCCTGGTGTTTGTAGGAGACATTTCATATAGAGATATGTAGTTCTAGATCATTTCTCTTTGCAGTCTGCAACAAGAAAGGTGACAGCAGAACTGCTCAGTGGAAGGAAATGACCAGCTGGTATTCTTCTGTCCTCCCACCATTATACTTTAGTTTAGGCGCACTGTCTGGTGAATGTAATCCCCAAAGAAGTTTTCTATATCTTAAACTCCTTCTCTAAACCAATTGTCACTGAAAATACGAAGCCAAATAGCCCTTTATTCATTATCTTCCACAGCAGTTATTAGACTCTGAGAAGCTCAGAAAAGCATGGCAGTCCCTATCATTACCAGCAAGATGCCTGAGCTGCAAATAAAATCGTGATTTAAGAAAAGGGGTTGAATCCCCACTGAAGCTACGGATATGCTTTATTGCACGTCTTTAGAGAAACTGTTGTTAGCATGACATCATGTAGTAGGTGATACCATGATGAACACACCCAAAACAGCGGGAAATGTTTTGTGCTGTTGAAATGGATAACAAGGGGTCATGGATTTCTGGAGTGAGGGAGCAATGTAAATGTTACCATGAAATAAAGCATTATCTTGATTTATTAAATCCAAGAAACCTTTGAGAATGTCAGGGAACGGGTGGACCTTTTAAATACTTGATTTATAAAAGGTTAAAAGTTTGGAACTTCACCAAACACAGAAAGGACTAATGTCTTGCTCATCTGTAATTCATCCTAGACTATAATGTCGTTCTATTAGTTTCAGTAATACTATGCCCTGAATTAATTTATTCCAATCTCTGTAAGAATAAAAAGTAACTTTTCTTTTTCTTTCGGAAAAAAATCCTTATGCTGAGGAATGCTAGGCAACAATTTAAAACCATTTTTTTTTTTACAAGTCTAGCATTTTCTGAATATTGCTCTTGTCATAATTTCCTGATGACTAGAAGTGTCCGGTTAACTAAAACAGGAAGAATAGTAATAACGCTGTAACCAGCAGCTAAAGGTCTACTTACTAGATGTTGCCCTTCTCTACTTGTCCCACTGAAAAAGGAAGCCTTTTCTGATGGAGTCAAGGCAAATAGACTAATATGTCCTAAATCACAAGAGGATGAGTAAGAGAGTGTCATAGTCACAAATAACATTATCCCTGCTATTCATAAGTGTGCACGTTTTGAAAGTATTATTGGGTTTTGCAGTCAGCTTCCCCACCTGTTACTGAATTTAAATATATAATTTAAAAACAGAAAATTCCATACTGAAGAGGAGAATAATTTGATCTGCAGAGGTATCCATAATCAAAAACTTTCAACTTTGCAGGCTACAGAATATGCTGCAGGCAAATTTATGACACTTTTGACCAGTGATCATTTGCAAATCGTTCAGCACATTCAACACCTATTGTCTGAAATTAATTTCTTAATAGATACTTTGCAAATTTGGGGGCTAAAGATAAAGTTTTCAGGAGCTAAATTTCCAAGGTGGTGTTTTCTGTTCTGCTGTAGAGGGTCAGAATATGGCACTTGATTAGCTTTGTGCACCTTAAACACGGACTGTTGGGATGATTAAAGTAGCCAAGGCTAAGTAGATACAGCTTTATATCTGTCGGTGCATTTATCTCTCCAGAAAGTGTGATAGTTTCATCAAGTCCTTACTAACATTACATGCATAATAAAATGCTTTTTAAAAGAAGAGTAAGGGTTTTGAGCAGTCAGCTGTTAAGGTAACTAATTTTAGGTCCTTGTTAGTAATAAGTGCTACATTTCAGATGCTTGTGTTAAAAGGGTTTTTCAATTTAAAGTTTATTTCTATTTTAAGCTTGTTTGAGCTTATTAAGAGTTTACCAGTTCATTCCTAGGTTTGAAGAGGGCCTTGAACAAGGAACAGAGTGTAGTATCCCTCTGTTACAGCTGAGCCACTCAACCCCTTGAGACGCAGATGTAATAGTTCCACCAGCTCTCAGTTAAGAGTAAACTTCTAGGTGCAATACATGTTTTGATACAAAGAGAGAGTTTCCAAAGCAGGTGCTTTTGACTGCCCTGCTTGCATGTTCAGCTCAAAGAAGGAATAATGTATGTTCATTTGCTCTTCAGCAAATAAATCGGCAACACAAGCCACACCTATTAAAGACAGCTTTTGTGAACTGTAAGACAAATCACTATATACCAATCATTACCATATACCAAAAAGCACACTGGGTCTTCTGCACAGACCTTTAATCCAGAATTACAATTGTGTTACAGCATATTAACCAGCACAAGTGCAGCAACATCCTCCAGCAAGACACTGATTTAATTTTGTGTCGATTGCTACATGTTCAAACTGTATACATATTTTTTTTTTTACACAGCAGCTCTACATGATTTCTTGAATTTTTGTTTGAGTGCTACTTTGCTAACGAGCATCCTGAAGTTCTAAGTCCCCTTTTATGTTTGCAAATCAGAATCCTGGCCAGAGACAGAAAACAACCCATCTATGAGCCCATTTGATTAAAACAAAATTTGGCTGCTGCCTAATGGCTTGCTCAGGAAGTGTTTGGGTTGCATTAAAATGAAGAGGCCAAAGAAAAGTTCCTGAGCTGCATTCAAAATCTGATGTTAAAGGTCAAAATACCATAGTGAAAGGCACCTAATCTGTACAATGGCAGAACAGAAGCTTTCAGGAACCTCATGTTGCCACCTTCAAAATTTACCACTCTATTCCTATCTAAAGCAGATATAAATTACACTTTCATATTAACAAAAATTAGAAATTTGAGAATTTTGGTTGGTTGGTTTTCTTTGTTTGTTTTATTGTTTTTTAAGCAGGTGTGGTCGTAAAAAAAATGCTACCGTAATCAGCAGCAAAAAGTATCAACCACTAGACCAGCTTTCTCAGGCTCGATTGCCCTGTCAGCATTCTAGCGTAATTTCAGTTTATGCTTGATAACGCCCCTTGGAGCACAATTTTAATATTTCTTTGCAAGACATAATTATCTGAATGTAACCAGCTACATATTTACCATAAATTGATTTAAATATGTCTTTGGGTCATAATAATTTCTGTATTATTTACCTTTAACTTATATAATTATTTTTATTTAACATTTAACACATCTAGCATTATTTAATGTATTTAATATTGATGTATTGTTTAACATGACAATTTCTAAATATAATACTTAAATTATATTTTTCTGCAATTTTTACTCTAGCATTATAATTATAGTTATGAAATTCTTCAAGTTAATTTCAAGATTAAGGACAAAAACCCATTACTTTGGATACTACTTTGCATATGGGCATGAAGGGAATATCATTCCTGTTGGGTGGTTTGTATATGTTTGGCCAAAGCCAAATCCTGGAGAAATTAAATGAAAGCTCAGACTTAAATTTTGCATTTAGTACTTTCACTTGAGATTAGCTCAAAATATAGTCACAAATAGAAAAAAAAAATTAAAAATCTACATTTTGTAGGTGTAGGAAAGGATATTAGTACACAAGGTCTACATCTGGACATGATCAATTCTGGAGCTCATGGCTTAAAGGCCCTTAAATGGGCCTCCCATTTTCACTATCTTTTTTTTTTTTTATTAATATTGACTTACTACAACATATTCCAGGCCAAGCTGTGTATTTGCACCACTTTCTAAATGTAACTATTTGCACATGGAGTATTTCTACAGTTTTCTAAATCTTTCCACTCTGTTTCTACAGGTACTTTCTGAAGAACGGAAACCTGCTGTAAACAGGAAATCAATTCCCCATCAGCAACATTTTGCTAGTTTATTTATGTTGTTAGCTTGGGAGCACTATGCCTAATTGCTGTAAGGAGTGATTCATAGAGCTGAACAAATCCTTGGCAGTCATAAAAGAAACCAAGCCAAACCTGCCCGTTTTCATTACCAGCTATGGACTCTGACCAGATGTGCTGTGATCTAATAAACCTTTCAAGGCAATCTGTGCAAACAGTAAATTCTGTGTCAAACCCAGGCACACCTCAGTGCCTGAAGCTGAATTTCACGTCAGTGTTTGGATGCTACCACATAGCAAAATTAAACTAATTTTAGAACCCCATCTAGATAGAAAACAAATGTAGGAACAGAATTCTTTCTTCATCAAGGACAAACAATGTGCAACAGAAGGCTAGGGAGAGAGGTACAGCAAGGATGCTCAAGAAAGAGAACTTCCCCACGCGCAAGCATTCTTTACCTGGGCGAAACAGAAGTGCTTCAACATTACTCTCCTGTTACCTTTTCCAAAGAATCTGGTTAAACCTCCCACTGACTCCAGAAGCAGTTTAGAAAATTTATTCTATGACTTTTGTCTCAACGGATTGAGATCTATGATCTATAGCTAAATCTTTGTTACATTTATTTTTAAAAATAAAAACCTCCTACTGTCGAATTGTCATATGTTAACAGAATGGAAAGGTACACTTGTTTTAAAGTCTGCGGTTTCCACCAGTTAACTGCTATAAAACCAGGGCATAGGACTCCTGTTTCCTTGAAAACTGTTGCAACACTTACAGATATCACAGAATGCTGGTAATGTAGCAGAAGTTACTTGCTACATGCTGCTATTTTACACTGCTCCAGTGATAGACCTTTTCTAAAGAGTAACCTTTCTCCATCCCCCTTCTACACTCGAGTGGTCACTCTATTATCTAGAAAATGGGCTTCTCAGCAGGAGGTGTGCGACAACAAAACGGGCCCTTGGCTCAGCAAGCCAGTGTTGTCAGAGCTGAATATCTGACTGGAACACGACTTGATATTCCTTAAAATAAGTTCATTAACTGTTTGACCTTTTCTACTTCCTAGGAAGATAAAAGTATCAATGTGAACTCAACACAACACCGGACCACCAAGGATGCCGCTTCATTCCTTCAGAGACTGAAATGCATGTAAAAGTAGAAACCAGCCTCCTCTTGTACGCTGACCAGAAAGCACATCGAACGCAATGAAACCAGCTAAAAGTCATTAACATTCTCAAACACTTTTCTGGTAGGTACACTGCTACGGAAATACACTTTGTCTGCTGAGTTACGGTACAGACAGTCCTTTTGCCCAAACATCCCCACCTCCTCCTGAATTCCCAAGCTAACAAGTTGCTTCTATGTTCATCACTGTTACAAGGAACAAAATTACTGCAAAACGGCAATAATTCTGTCTGTGCTCCAATACTGCATGTTTTGTGGCTGCTGTTAATTTTAGTCTAAACTGAGTAAACACATACCCGTAGATTCCATTATCCAGAATGCAATACTATCAGACTTCTCAACGCTTTATGTTCATAACAACATACTTCCATGCATTTCCAGACCCGATTACATGACTGATATACAAAGAAAAGAATGTATAAGAAATTGCTTTCACTCTGTTTTCTTGAACCATTTTCCAAGGACTTTTCAGGAAGACCATTATGAATTTTTCAAGTACCCCAGAAACCAAATAACTCTGTGGCCTTATTCTGTATAAATCCCATTTTTCCCTTTCACATTCGCTGTTGTAGCTCCCCAAAACACCACTAACTGCAGCATCAGGCCTCCAAGGCTGGAACAGACACCTAGCTTCAAACATTTAAGAAACCCAAATGGCAGCATCTACTAACAACTAAAAAACTTCAAGTCTCCTGTTACATAATGATTTCTCACAGACATGACCTATTCTGAATGCTCACAGACAACTTTTCCTACTATACCCTTTGAAATCACTGTGCGAAAACAAAGAGAAAATTAGTTTTTACTGGTAGCCAATCTGCACAATTCTGTTCTCATTTCAAGTTGAGGAAGAGATTATTTGCTTCATCCACTACCAGATATGAAGGATTCAACATTTACACAACACCAGAAAGGCTTCAGAATAACTTCTTCTGGCATGACCAAAAACAAATCAAGTTTTTGAATATGTGTGAGTTCAAATGACAATCAAAGGGATCCTTTTAGTTGAAGTTAGTTTGCAAATATTAATGTTGCAATACACACTGGTTTTTCAGATCAATGTGGCCTAAAGTCTTTAATCTACCTAGGACAAATTCGTGCTATGCAAATACTATTGAGAAAAAAGGAAAAAAAATAAAATCCATATTTCTATTAATTTCAAATGCAATTATTTAGAGGCAAACTTAGGTACTGGCAGTTAGGAATTCAGATCTGAACTTCACATTGCAAAACAATTTGAAGAAGACATCACCTGGGTAAAGTTGTAATCTCCTAAAATGCTTTCAGTCCCAATGCAAAGGAAGGTTCTGCAGCATGTAATATCAGCTGCTGGGTAACAGTTACAATACCAATACAATAACAGGGAACAAAATAATGAGAACATGCCCTTGTGTAAGAAAAAGTTGAGAGATCCTAACTCTACTCCCAGGCTGTCTCAATAAAAATGAAAAAAACAATTTTAAACAATAACTTAGACAATAACTTGGCAGCAACTTCAAAGCTGCAGCTCTTAGTGGTATCTCTAGTGCGACAGGTTTCACTACAAGAAAGGTGGTCACAGCAGGTAGTCAACCAGTCCTCCTGGATTAATCGTTTACAGATTTAAAACAGGTGTGGGGGGTTGACCCCAGCTGCAGGTAAGCCCCCACCCAGGCACATGCTCATTGCTCCCCAGCAGAATGGGGGACGAAACTGGAAGGGCAAAAGGAAGCAAAAAACCTCCGCCTACCAAGAAAGCCTCACAGGTCAAGAAAAAGACAGTTTAAAACTCAACAGAAGTCATAAACAACAACCACAGGGGGAAAAGAAAAGAAAACTCACAAAACAATTCCAAACAAACAAGTGATGCAAAAGCAACTATGCAGCACTACCAGCCTGACACCCGGCCAACCTACAAGTAATAGCTACTATCACAAAACCACTAATATGCTACCAGTATCCTTTTGATCACAAATGTAAAGCACAGCACCAAACAAGCTGCTGTGAAGAAATCTAACTTCATCCCACTGGACCCAGTAAAATAAGCAATAGTGTAAGGAGCATATATGAGAATAAAAAAATTTGTAACATACTGACATGAAGAAGTGAACAGAAGAATGCTTTGTACCTATATACAATTTCCAAAGCTAAGAACAGTAAGAGCTTCCCACTAGAGCTACCAAAGCAAATGCAAGCACCTAACAAACTCACCATCCTACTGAAAACAAAAATCTTTTCAGAGATTCATTAATTCATACATGATACTTCTCTACAGAAATATTTCATTAGCCATAACATATTTACCTAGAGGTAACCGTTTCTTACTAAACACAAAGTATTATATTGCTATATAGCCTTGATAAAGTTCATTTGCATGCTAAAGAAGAGAGTTTCTTCTCAAATGTTTCCATGACTCTCAGAAATTACATTTTTATAAACACATTTAAACTGACTTCATTATATTCTTGTTTACGGATAAACAAAATATAGTGATTTTACCTCTAGCACGGTAAGATATATTTTTTCAATCAGAAAAGGAAATAGCAAGAACAAACTTACCTCCCAACCAGAAAATTGCTAGATCAAAAACGTCAAACAAGACCGACACTCAAAACATGACATGTATTTCAAGCACTGCTCATAAATATCTTCTGATGGAAAGATGGGGATTTTTACCCTCTACTAATTTTCCCTGTTATACTTTCAGTTGAAGTATCTTATTTTCATTCAGTTTGGCAAACAAAGAAAGCTCAGAATGATGCTGTTAGGGTCTGTGGCACAGACAAGGAGGAATCCAGTCTATTGACATGAGACATAATGCCAGAAAGGCCTTCTGAAAGACTAAACCAAGCAGTGAGAGCAGTGTCCAAGAGTGTGCAGCAGAACAAGGACGTTAACCAGCAGGTGGAATCCTCGTGTCATTTTCTACCAACAAACAGGTATTGCCTTCAAGATGATCAATGTTTTGTCATAAGGCCCGACGAAAACCAAGTGAGACTCACAGAAACCTCACGGAGCAAGTAGCCAGCACTTTTGGAGACTCATGAGGAATTCTGAAATGCAGTTTGAAAAGGGACATTCATGCTCTCACTATAGTAGGTTTGCATATACAGCAAAGACGCAAGATCAGCAGTAGCTATCAATTAAAGAAAACATCATTATTGAACATCAGTACCCCAAAAAGCATGGAGATTCTCCAGAAGTAAAAGAAATTCTTCAGTACAAGGGTGGCAAGACTTTGGAATAAATTGCCCAGAGAAGTTGTGGCTGCCCCCTCCCTGGAGGTGTTCAAGGCCGGGTTGGACGGGGCCCTGAGTAGCCTGATCTAGTTGAGAGGCATCCCTTCCCATGACAGGGAGGTTGGATGAGATTATCTCTAAGGTCCCTTCCAACTTCGGCTATTCTATGATTTTCTATGATTTTAAACACAAAGGGTAAAGAACATTATGAAACTAAAAGTCAAGAATGCATTTAAATATACACCAGGAAAAGAAATGCTACATTTCATAGAAATGTTCTCTGGAAGAGCAAAGCAGTATGCAGTCATTTGAAAACCAATTTATTTTAAGTACATCCATGGACAGGAGAAGATTTGCAACTAATAAAGGACAATATGGATTATTATTATGGAAATAAACACAGCTGGTAGCCCTATGGTGGAAATACACATATCTAGCACGAAAGAAGTATCTTGCAAAATCTGACCTTTGAAAGTAGAAGGCACAGAAGTAAAAAGTCACGGCCTTTAAGAAAATAATAATAATAAAAAAATACTTAAAAATCAGGAATCAGCAAAAGAGGTAAAGGCAAAAGTTTGTGACAGAGTGCACTCAGGAAGACAAGGGAATTATCGTTTAGCCTTGGCAAGCTGGCCAGGCTATAGAAACATACAATCCCAGTGTTTTAAAAGTAGCATTAAGCCTTGCTACTTCTCCGAATTTAGAGAATACGTATGTGGAAACTTATCACAGTTAATATACATATCCAAAGACACTGTCTGGAACAAACAAACAAAAATAGGAATGATTAGACACAATTACAGGCATCCATTCAATACTCCAAAAAAAGCTTATTAGCATTCTTCATGTCTAGACTTGTTCCCAGGCTGGTCAACAGTTTATGGAGATGCGATATAGGAAGTAATCCATATTACTTGCACTCATCTAATTAAAAATTAATTGAGTCACAGAAGCCATAAATACCCTGAAGGGAACAGCCTGAAGTGAAACCAAGTTATTCTTTGTCAAGAAGTAGGAGCTATAAAAATCTTCATACATTTTTCTTCCCCACACCTCTCTTTTTCTACAAAAACAAGAAAAGGAGTAGCCTTATAAAGAGCCAGTGCATCATGTTACTATGTTTTAGAGTTAGGTCTTGGGAAAAAATTTGCTAGCGACCTGATGTGTAGTTATTTTTAGAAGATGAACATATCATCGAAGTCTGTTCTGCTTTCCCAGAGCCAAGATATGTCACACTCAGACTGAATGCATTTCTGAAGCCTGTGGGCAGGGATTCACTAGTGACGGTGCATATCAGCACTGAGACTGAACATGAGGGCTCTACTGCAAACTATAAAATTACCTCAGGCAGCCAGAAAACGTACTGGAGAGCAGAAAAGGTTGAAACGGTTTTCTTTGTATTAGTTTGCACTCTTACCAAGGAAGGCAGACTGATATTACGCTACTAGTAGCTAGATCACTGGGATAAAAGAATTTTAAAAGTCAGCATGTCCAGTAATCTTAACCTAGAAGTCTTAAAAGAGTTAACAAAAGCCAAACTTTCAATGCAGTTTTTGAGAACTCCAAAAGTCTGGATAACTGAAAAAAAAGAAAAAGAAAAAGAAGCTGTACCAATATTACTTTTGAAGAATAAATGGAAAACAAGTGTAGAAATGACAGCCAGCAATCATTTGCCATCAGAATAACCAAACAGCTCCTACCAGAACCCAATGCAAAGAACTACAGAAAGCAAAACCAATAAAATTGTTTTTGTGGAAAACAGAGAGTGCAAGACAAATACGCTATCTTTAATGTTCAGGAGAAATATCTTTAATGCAATGTTTTACTAAGGCAGAACCCTGCAGACTTAATACTTGGTCATACTTAAGAATCTGCCTTTATTCTTCCGAGTCTTCTCCCCATACTCATATTTTTATGTCCTTTTCCTCCTTAGTGTGAAATATCTGCATCATTCCTGGCTAAAGCAGAGCCTTCAGATCACTGTATGGCTGCCGCCAACCATGCTTCTGCTTCCCCATCAAATCCATACTCAAGTCCTGCATCAGTGTTTCTAGTCCGTAATTTGGTTCCTCACCTCCTGCCATTGTTATATTAATACTTCAACGTTTCTAATTTAACATATCAGACTGGATTTTCTTAGGTAGGTCTGACCACTGTAATCACCAATATTATCACTTTCTCCTGCTGAGTGTGCCAGGTCTCCAGTGATAACAAATACCCTCAGTGTTCTAATTTCACTTTTTATCATTTCTTTGACCAGGTTATACACGTCTTCCCAAATGATGTCTTTCCATTTCTTTGCTGCTAGTTTATAACATGCGATTAATTAATGGAATCTATTAATTTCTGTCTCTGTTTGAGACTGGTTTAACTGTAATTAATGTCTACAGCTTACACACTAGTGGGTTTGCTGTTTTGACACAAGCAGCCACGATATCCCGCGCCCTCACCTACCCCAGCAATTCACATTTTGAGTTGCTTAAAGTTATACACACACACATATGTAGCTCTGTGCATTACATTCTAGTCTTTGCTCTTCCATTTGTTTTCAAAAAATTTACAGAAGCATGTTCAGCTTTTTACTTCAAAGTCAAATCTGTTTGAATTTAGCAAATTGGCTTAAAACTATTAAGAAAAAGATTGACAAGCAGACTTGTATCTAACATGATTGTACACACCTGCTCGCCTTTGGAAACCAGGCTGAAAAACTACCAAGATCATAATACCTGTCAGTAGCAGTTGCCAAGTCACTGCTCCTCTTTCATTGCATCTATCTGTGGTATGCTGGTATCTTGCTGATGATTGCTCTTAGAATACACAGGGAGAAACAGCAACCTTAAAGGCGTTCATTCTGGGAGTCACTGCAGGCTCCCCAAGGGAAGCAGAGTAAAGGAAACAAAGCACATACAGGCAAAAGCAGCATTAGTGCCACGTTGGCCTCTCACAAGCACAGACAGTGGGGTAGCTGGAGGAGCAGGAGGGAGCATGTCTCCAGACTGCAACATCACAGATTGTGAGGACTATTTAGACTGCATAGTAGCCCCTGATTTTAGCATTGGAGACCCTTTGAAATAGATGAAATACATGCAGTGTTAGAAGCAAAGCACAATAACTAGTGAGGAGTTAATGAGGTAGGTAGAAGTAAGAATATAAATTGCAGTATGAATATAAATTGCAGCTTATTGAAGTTACCCTATACATAAGGACAGTGCTATACCATTCAGACAGCATATCAAAGAGTAACAGGCAAGGTGAGCAAAGATCAGCAAAAAATAATTTTCTTACTGCTCTCCAAATTAGAGCAGATCACTATGTGTGCTGACAGGAATACTTCTGCTCACCTCTGGCTCTAGCACAGTTGCTCATGCACAGCACAGTTGCCAGTGTGTTAAAAAAACCCAGCATCCCAAACTTAAACTGAACAATCGTACCACCGTATTTCCAAACACCAGTAGTTTTTACTAAGTGCCTATGATGTTTATATCTCACTTAATGTCCTATTTATTATGCGGCCTTGCTGGACAAGATCATTTCCCGTTTTATGCCTACAAAATGAATGCCAAACCACAGAAGTACTGTGCATTATTAAATGATCAGTCCCTCAAATTCTAAAAATGTTATGAAGAACAAAAGACCTCTCTCACTCACAAAAAGATAGGAAGTTCTTGGCAGCCCTAGCCATAATTTATGGCAGCAGCAGAATTCCAGTGATCATGCTTAGAAACCTGTGCACTGAATTTTGCAAGGAGTTCAAGTATTATTTATAACTAGTATAAAAATGGAAGGATTTATTAGCCTCACTTACATACAGTGCAACCTCAGTGGGTCTTCCTAGAAGAGGCTGATTTTACCTGCACTTCAGCAGCATAAAACCCACAGAATTGCCCCTCCATCTTTTCTTTGACAGTTGCAGCGGAGTTCCAGCTGAGGAGATTCAGCATTTTCAGTTTCAGTGCTTGAGAATGATGATCCATTTTTTATCTAGTCATAGCAGGATCTTTGGTTCTAATGAATTACGTAATAACTATAATCAAAAGTAGACAATGCTTCACAGACAAGAAAAAACCCAGGCAAAAGCTTTTGTGAGCAGGAAGTGCTGGTAATTAAGAATCACCCATTCTTCCCTTTATTTGGCAAAGCTGCACATAGAATATCAACTGAAATTCCCAAAGCAACCACCACGGGATCCAGTCCGTCGTTCGACCAAGTTGACCTAATTTGACTCATCTATTGGCACCGTTTTCCCGATAAAAGCCCAGCAGTGCCATCAAAGCTGTGCTGCAAATGGGAGACAAAGCAGCCCGTGTGTTCACACAGGAACGCGCTCCAGCACCAAACGCGCACGAGGCATTCCCTTGTCTGTTTGACACCCGATTTAGCTAAGAAGCTTACTTACAACCCATAAAATTATATATGCTGGTCAAATAACTCTGCCTAAGGAGCTGCCTGCCAAGTGTAAAACCAAACAGCGTTTTGGAAATCTTGTTTTCACCACTTTTTTTTTTTTCTCCCTCCCAAA
>NW_009728611.1:0-1128 GCF_000703405.1 Apaloderma vittatum
CATGGTACACCATAACACTCCGTGGCACACCGTGTACCACCACAGCACACCACACAACACCACGGCACACCACACACCGCCGTGCTGGACTGTGCTACATCATCACTGTGCACCGCGAGACGCCGTGGCCCGCTGTGCAACGCCGTGGGCCACTACATAACCCTTTTTATTTCCTTGAAAATTCTCCCTTTGGGGATTTCTTTATTTTTTCTTACAAGTGCTGTGATCCACCGTTCAACCCTGCACCGCACGTGCCAGTACCGTACCTTCAGGGAGCTGGCCCTGTCCTGGTGGCCAGGGGGTGGCCGCGGGCACTGGGACAATGTGTGGTAGCTGGGGTTGGAGTAATAGTGCGCCTGATGTGCTGGTGGCACGTCTGGGGACAAGGACATTGCGTCAGCCTGGTGCAGCGACCCGCCACAGCCTCGCTGGAGGACTCACCCGGCACCATGTAGTCAGAGGTGTCCGTCTGTCCGGCCGTGTAGGCGATGGCCAAGTGGCGGCTCGCCTTCTCCTTGCGCCGGTGCTGGTACCACAGCACTGCGGCCACCGCGGCCACCAGCAGGGCCACCAGGGCCACCAGACTGAGCACCAGCCCCAGCGAGCTGTAGGCTGGCCGGCAGGGCTGGCACGATGGTGTAGGGCTGCTCGGAGGTCCCTACAGAGGGAGGGAGGGAGGGAAGGGTCCGTAAGGTGGGGTAGGGACCCCAGCAGGACCCTCCCGCCCCACATCGCCCACTCACCAGGGTCACAGAGGGGCCCAATCCTGCCCGGGGCGCAGGGGCAGGTCCCGCTGGCCGGGTGGCAGGGGACATTGTGGGAACAGCGGAGCGGCAGAGCTGGGCGCAGCTGAGCCCGAAGGTCCCGGAGGGGCAGGCTGGGGGCACAGGGCACACAACAGCTCCATACTGGGCCACAGGGCTCCGTACTGGGACCATGTAACTCTGCACTGGGACTGTATAGCTCCATGGTGGGACCGTACAGCTCCATACTGGGACTATAATTGCATACTGGCACCATATATCTCCGTGCTGGGACCATCTATCTCCGTATTGGGACCATATAACTGCATACTGGAATTATATAGCTCCATACTGGGACCACGTAGCTTCATACTGGGACCACCTA
>NW_009728612.1:0-11474 GCF_000703405.1 Apaloderma vittatum
AGGGGGCTCCCGCCGCGCCGCGCTGGGTGTTTCTGGTTCACTTCTGTGGTGCAGAGGATAATAAACGCGTGGGGTGGTTTCTACACCAGGACACCTTTCCTTTTGGATTTTTTTTTTTGTTCTTTAAACGTTTAGGTACTCGATCTTTGGGGTGGTTTGAAGATAACTTGACTTGCTGTCAAGGGAGGTTTGGGGATTCCAAACCTGAAAGCCTCCAAGAAGCCGCCTGCCAGGGATGGGGGTTTTGCGAGATGACAGCTCAGGTATTCGCTGCACCGGGTCGTTAGTGGCCAAAGGTTCACCCCGTGTGAATCGGGATGCGTGAACCCAAAAGCAGGAGGTGTCACTACTCTTCTCATGGCTTTCTCGGCAAAGAGGTGGAGAAAGCTGAGCAGTTTCACAGAATCCCAATTCATAAAGGTTGGAAAGGACTTCTCAGATCATCTAGTCCAACTGTCAACCAAACACTACTATGACCATCCTGAAGTACCGCTATCGTAGAATCATAGAATGTGTTGGGCTTGAAGGGACGTTTAAAGGTCATCTAAACCAACCCCCCTGCAGCGAGCAGGGACATCTTGAACTACATCACATTGCTCAGAGCCCCATTGGGCTTGACCTTAAATGCCTCCGGGGATGGACCCTCCACCACTTCTCTGGGCCTGGTATTTCACCACCTGTAAAAAAATCACATAGGCCATTGCTTTTCCCACTAGCCCATCAGGAATACTATCTAGAGCCCTACAACTCAAAAGGAGGAAACAAAGACACCAGGCAGAAGACCTGCCTACGGCTTGTGAAGACTGAAGAGAGCAAAATTCTGAGACAGTGTCACGGCATAGTAGCAGTTACCATAATAGGGGGTACAAAGGATCTGTTCAAACCCAAGCTTGTTGCTGCCATATGATAAAAGCCAAATAGCAGGACTCGGTGTCCCTTGTTCTCTGTGTTGCGTAGAAGTGATGCTGGCCGGGTCACTTCAGCACGCGTCAGGGTGATTGTGAAAATGCAAATGTGAAAATGAGTGAATTGAACCCAGCTCGGCTGTGACCAGAGCTGCAGTGTATTTTACCCTTTGGCCAGAAGATGGAGAATGAGTACTGTTAAGTATTTGGGAACGTGGCAGGTGGATCTAAGCAGACACAGATGCTCCCTCCCTCAGCTTGCTTTTTACCAGGCAGATTTATAGATTAGTATAAGCACAGAAACACCTTAGAGACAGGTGAGTGTAGCCAACATCAGCTGGCTGAAAAGATCCATTCACATTTACAGTAACTTATTAGTTCACTTGATAAATAACAACGGAACTTAGGCTTTGATTTTGCCAGTGCTTGCTGTAAACATGTGGATTTGCATGCCCAGACTCTGAAGTTGTGTCAGACTTTCTCTTTTTCCAGCTAATCTTTCTTTAAAAGAAAAAATATGCAAAACTGTGTTAGACTGTCAGTGAAGTCACCTTCTCAGGCAATCACCAAGTCATGCAGCATCAGCAGCTTAGTCCCTGGCCAAGATAAAAACTTTACTGTGATTATTTTGATGACATTCTGCCTTTGTTTGTATATAATGACCTTGGCAGGTGGTATTTTGATTGTACTTAACACCAAAAATCCTGCAAACCTCTCAAGTGTGTGAAAAAGCGTGAATTCCAATGAATCTATTTCTAGTGGGGCAACATTTGTGAAAAGGAGTGAGCCAGTCTGGCACTTATAACCAAGAGGCAGTCTGCAGGATGTAAGGAGTGACCTTGGGCCATGAAGGTAGATGCCCATGTGATGGCAACACCAGCGGCAGAAATCCAGTGATGTTTTTTGAAGGTGATCGAACAGTAAATGGACAGAAAATGGAAAACAGGGTGTCCAAAGGTCATAGATAGAAGGACACTTTCCCCAACAGCTTTGTCCTGCAGTGCCTGTTTTGCATGCTTAATACAGGAATTTGTGGAAAGACCAGTTCAGAGAATTGTCTCCTTAAAAACAAAGCCTGGAAACGGCACCGTTCCCTGGCTCACACGTTGCAAAAGTGCACTGATGTTACGATTACACCTTGTGGCACTGCCTTCAGAGGCAATGACCTGGATAGAACAGAAAGGATATGTGTGGATTCCGCTTTTTAGAGAAAACCAAACAGGATTTCTAGCTCAGCTGAGTCTCCGAACAAGCCAGAAAGTGACCTACATCCAACACTCACCTTTGGGAATTTACACTGAGGAAGTTCAGTTCCACATCTAGGTCTCTCCTCTGAAGCAAATGGAACCACAGCCTAATAGAATCGAAACCCAAGGGGAATTTATTCATTTCCACTAAAAAGTAACTCTCCCGATTTTTTAATTCCCATTTCTTACTGGAAAAAATCTGACTCCAAGTTAATGCAAACTTTAGGGTTTGAATCCTTCAGATTCTAACAACTGACCTTTTTCCTGATATCTTGAGCCACTGGCCTTTCAGGAGCTGGTCTAAACAACCGGAGATTTAAAATAAGCCAGGAGTTCTGACAAAGGTACTATGACAATTACATAACATGTGTATGTTAAAAGGCTTCTGTCTATCTAAGGACACTGTCTGTACCAAATAAATATAAAAGCAAATAAGGTAACTGATAAATAATAGGCCAAGTGTGGGTCCAGCTTTGTGTGACCCACAGTAGCATAAATCTGATACCTTTTGAATTTGGTGGAGTTTTCCTCTGAGCCATTACCTGTGTGTCACTTAGCTGACAATCCTTTGCCACCTGGCTTTTTCTTTTTGCAGCCCAGTCAGTGTGATAAAAAGTACTAGAGACAGTCTGGATCTTCATACTTCAATGCGAAATCTCAGGGGGAACTTTGAAACACTCGCTAACAAATATCTGCAAAGCACATGCTGAATGGAGCCTGCCATCAATAAGGCAAACGGCAAATAAATACAACAGTGTCATGTACTCAGCCTGGGGGCTGCAGCTGTGGAATTGTGCTGCTGATGGTGTCCAGGGGAGCACAGTTCTCTGCTTCTGAATTCCCTCCAGCTCCCTGGAGTCCTCTAAGAAGCAGCCTCGGTCTCAGTTTCATCTGTAAAATGAGATGAAAACCTCTTATCCCCTGCCTTTGCATCAGGATCTGACCTCCTCGTGCTGGAAACCTATCGGCTCTGTAGGACTGATTCTTTATCTGCAAGGGCTAATTGCCTGTGCCAGCTGTTTTGCCGTTAGAGATCTCTGAAGTCCCCTCTCCCTACTGTGGCTGCTCTAGACAGTATCTACACCAGGCTCCCTCCAGTGCCGGGCATCACTGAAAAATAAAGAAGACTACATCAGTCTGGCTGATTCAGTCTTCTGACCTGTGCTAAGTGTCCACGTAGTGCCAGGTGGAAGAGTGGTAGAGTTCTGGGATGGCCGTGCCTAAAAAGAGTGGAGGAGTCTAATAAGGAAACTCTCAATTTAATCACTAACTAGTGAGTTCTTCCCCTGCCCTTTTTCCCACCCACTTCCGCAGAAGCACATCTAGAAACATGACGAAAAGCTGTACCAAGAAAAAAGAATAGGCAAACTGCCATTCAATTACTTAATCTATTTCTAAATTTAGGGTTAGAGGATTTAAAAATCAGAAACATTTTCTCAGCCTTCCCTCTTTAATATGGTTTATTTATTGTGCCGAATGAATACAGCATATGGAATTCTGCAAGGCAAGTCTGTCTGCGCCGCTATAATTAGCTAGTAATGGTGACAGCAGGCATCTTTGCTTCTTTATTATTTTAAAATTCTCAGCTCTGTATTATGGGATGAATTGCTACCACATCAGAATGCTAATGCTTGGAAAAGCCTGTGAGTGCAGCATCCTGCTGCATTAATGTAGCCCTCAAAATACCAAAGTGATCCCAAGTGTGACTGCGGTGAAATCAGCAGGATTACACCAGCTATAAATCTGCTCCCAGCCACAGAGTAGACAAGGAAACTAATCCTCCTTTTTTTTCTGCTGCTGCAATTATTTAAGCAACTTACTCATGTACCTCAGGTCAAGTTCTGTGTGGCTGTAAATGAATGTTTGGCGCTGTACCTCCCTGCACCAAGGCAGATTAGGTCCTTATGCCTCTCTAGCAGCACTTAGCATACTGTATACACAATCCTTTTATTAATAGTTCTCTTGCTGTAAATGTTGCCAGATCCTTTCTTAAAACCGTGTTAGTTTTCAAAAGTAAACATGCACAAAGCAACCTCACCCTTCCAGTCCTTAACAACAGCTGGGAGCCCCTTGCAGGTCCAGGTTTAGAGATCTTTGCCAACGTTGGCTCAAGCAGCAGCTGAAAACCCAGGCAATAAAGTCCCGGTGCCACTGCAGACCCTGAGAGATTCATCAGAAGGGACGTCACCTCTTTGCTGTGGCACCATTTGAGATTTTTAGACTGTTGAGGACTGAACACCTTATCTCTTCCCTCTTTCTGCTGCCAGAAGAGCCCACTCTCCACTCCTGTCCTTCTGGTGCCCAGGGAAAGATATTTGCTGGGTTGTCATTCACCTCTGGGTATCACTCGTTCCTATCCGTGTGCCAGATACGAAGCCTGGTGGGAGCAACGTGGAACAAGCGGGAGACCCTGTGGCATACCTCTGTGCTGAACCCGAGCTAGGGAGGACGTGCCGACGGTAACTGAAAATGAGGCAAATAAACAAGGAGCAGGGAAAAAAAAAAACTGGCAGAGTTTCGGAAATAAAAAGCTTGAGTATCAGCATAGTCATCCCTCTCTGTGTTCCTCAGGGTGTTTGACAGCGCAGTGTGGGACTAACAGGCAGTGCACTAACCATCAACGGTCCCTCATCATCTGGAGAACAGGGGCTTGAATTACTTTGCCCTAAAGGGGCTTTTTTTTCTTGTCTAAATCATATAAATAGGGCCAGGAGAGTCACTTTCCATGAGGCTTGTTATTTAGTGTTATGTAAGAAAACAGAGTTTATGCGTCTATAATTGCTCCTTGAGGTTGAGTTTGTAGGCAGCGCTGGCTAGAACATGCATTTTTGTGCAGGAGCCGAGTGCCTGCATGCCAAATTGGCTGTTTGTGTGTACAGCCACAGGATCTGTGAGAGTAACAGGCGCTTGTGCAGATTTTATCTCCAAATATGGCCTCTGGTATGCGTGCAGGGAGGCAAATGAACAATAGTACTTCAAGACTTCTGGGCTGGTCAGGCACGTAGAGCTGGAAATTCAGGCAGGTAACAATTTTATTTTTTTTTATTCAGAGTTCTTTCTGTAATTAGCTTAGTGTCAATTTGATTGTTGGCCGTGGAGACAGTTTTTGACAGTTTAATAGAGACCAGGAGCTGACTTCCATTTTTCTAGTTCTATATTATTCTCCTTATTGAATTCTTACTATTAAACATATCCATTCCATGCCAGCTGGAGACATATATCTGGAAGAAGGCTGTTGAAGACAACTATCTTACAAGGATTCTCAGATAGTCAGTTTGAGCGGTAGATGAGATCCTCTTGTCACTGTTCTGCAAACAACTGTGGACCTCAGAATCAATGAAGCACCTCTCCAGCAGAAACATTTAGACTATGTCCCCATTATCTCAGTGCAGGAAATGTGCGACAGCGAATGAAATTAGAAAAAAAACCCCAAAAACATGATTCAGGAAAGTCTATTCTATTTAAAATCAATACTGATTAAGCAATTTAGAAAAATCTCACCCTAGTGCGTATCCTGCCTGCTGATGGCCACAGTTAAGAGACAATGGCAAAGCAGAGATGACTTAAACTCTTGGCTTATCAGGGTATTAAAACTAGATTGAAATCTCTCTGGCTGACATCCAACATGCAAGGACGCCAGCTTAAGTTGCTCACAAGTGATCTTTCCAGCTTGATGCTCAAAATGTGTCATGGACATCTGGATAGCATAAAACCAAACCTGCAGCAAAACCAAAAAAGCCCTGTCCAACGGATGAGGCGCGGTGATTCCAGCAGAATGCTTGTGCAGACATGAACCTTTGCCTGGAAAAACACTGGAGCTTGTGAAGTAGAAGAATTCACCCCTCTTTGTCATCCCAAGATGCTCCATGATGCAGTGGAAAATCCTGGAGAAGGAACTGGATGTCTACGTGTAGATCTGCTGCTAAGTGTGCTGTGTTAGCTCCGTGCTGCTGGCTTCTCTCACCATTATCTGTTTATCTGAGAAGCAGATCACCTTGTGGGGCTCCTGTCTTGGCTAAGCCCAGCCAGTCGTGTGGGAATACAATTAAAAAGTCCTCTCTATCTTCCCTAGCAATTCCCCACAAGAGTACAATGACAAATGGCACCTCACACACAGCAAAGCAATTGTCTGTACCTACAGGATCCGCCTCTCGACACCGCGAGAAACTATTGCACAATCCAGAATGGCGCGGCTGATGCAGACTGTCTGAAATATATGCTACAAGAGAGGTGCTGGGAGCAGTGTTTTGTGGTGGTCTGTAGAATAGTGCCTCACTGGGTTAATTTATGAAAAGGAAGAAATAAACCTCAGCATCACAGAAGTGGTGTAAAAAATTGCAAAACGCTGTGCTATCTTGGTCGTACTAATGTCTAGAGTCCTTCATGAGGCCGTGTTACAGTACGTGAACATGAACAGAGTGAGAATGAAACTCTGCTCTACAAATGCTGTTCACCAAGGGTTAACACTGGATTTCATAAAACTCAGTGATCATGTAGGAAGAAAACATGTTGTGTTAGTGCCAGTGTTCTCTCTCTCTCTGGCGCTATTTCTCACCAGCTAGAACAGAGTCCATGTGGAATAGAAGGAACAGAACTCCTTTGCTTTTAAGATGAGGAATGCTTGTATGTTTGGCTGATCCCAGCAGGTTGTGATCCATCCTGCCAAGCTGTTCTCCCACTGCTCAGCAAGACTCCTCCCTCCTCTCCTTCCCGCTGCCAACTGCCCCATGGGTGGGCACAGCTTCACTTGCTGCCTTACTGGCTTTACTCCAGTTCAACTGTCTTTTTCCACTAATGCTTCTTTGGAACGGACACTTAAGTCTTTATCCGTGTTAGTCATGTGCAAAGACTTGTCCTGGCATCTCTTATTTGTCATCTGATACAGAGACAAAAGGATACAGTGAAAGAAGAGGAGAGCGGACAACCACAGACTTGTCAGCTTGATGCTCCAGGGCTGAGCAGTGTGGAGTCGGAATTCCCAGGTCCTCCAGTTCACAAGCCTTGGGGACAGGTTAGTTGCACCTTCAGCCGCGTCCCAAAGGCATGAAGCTGTGGAGGTTTGCACCAGATGGAGCAGCCCTGGCAGAGTTTAGGAATAGAAGGTGTCTTTGTCCTATGGAGGGAAAGGGGGGGCTGATGCTGAAACCCCCCTGTGAGAGGCAGAAGCAGCAAGTTTAGCAGCACCTAAACAAACCAAAAAAATCCCCTTTGATAGTTTGCTATTGTTTTCTGGCAAACTGCATTTTTATTACTTTGGGGAGCTGGAATGTTCCCTGGCTCTAATAAAAACGTCTGTACCTTGGAAAGGCAGTACAGACTTTGCGTGTATTTAAAGGGCACTAGCTTGTTTTCAACTGCTTTGTGTGTGTTGCAGGCACTGAAACTAAACAGGCAATGGAGCCACAGGGCTCTAACGGCACTGCAATGCATTTTCTACAGAGAGCATGCTCTTTGCCCCTTCTTGTTTTGGTTTGTCCCTTTGAAATCAATTCTCATTGCTTCTGATTGAAAAGACACTCCGTCGACTGTTTCAGAATAGTTTGTTCTCACTCAAAGCAAGGTAACCTCTTTGCGGGAAGATTGCCAGTCAAACCATGAAAGATGAGGTGGAACTAAAAAGTAAACATGCCTTCTTTTTCCAGAGGAACTAAGATGCAATACTTCACATTGTGGAGCTTTTTGTCACTGTAAGTGCTGGAATATAGGTTGGGGTATTTAAAGAATAGTTTCTCTCCTAATGCTTTGACTCTAGGAGCTGATGTTTTAAGGAAAGTATCAAGTAACATGCCAAAATATTGAGACATCTACCACTTTCTGCTGGAATTTGGGTGGGTGCTTCTCCATAGGAATAGCTGAATCTGGATTATCTTGGACTGGTCTTAAAAGGAATCACCAAGGGTTGGCTGCCATCATCAAATATGGTTAGTCTTGCATATGTGTCATCCTTTTGAGATCTCAGCTGCATGGAGGACAGGTTCCTTCCAGCCTGGGTCCTATACTAAAATCAAAGTCATCAGGGTAGATTTCAATAAGGTGGGCTCAAAGTTATCTGAACTCCCTGAATGCATTTTGGAGCATCTGTGACAGTGTTGGTGCAAGATCCTTTTGTGGCCTTTCTACTGGACAGTTTTGCTCTTATTGAAGGACTGGAAACACTGCTGTACACTAAACTGGGGTAAGGTGTGATTCTTCAGGGCCTCAAGGAGGTATCTGCCCTATAGTTAAAATATTTTCTGTAGTCTTGAAGTTACCAACAGTCTTTAGACAAGGATATTGGCTTCCTACTGGTGTCAATCTGTTGGCTATGTTGACACATCTTCTAGTAGTTGCGGATATAAGCATAGAGATCCTGTTCCTCTGGAATACTCTTCTAGATGATGAGTTTGACCCTAGAACCTTGTACCTCAAAAAGTCAGGGTTTATACTCATTATGTTTGCTCAGTGCTTGTCCCTAAGGTCTGCGAGGGCTGTGAGAGCATCAAGCTCATATGCTTACTGTTAGGCATGGCAGCGAGATGACTCAAAGTACATACGTGGGCTTGGGAAAGATAACTGAGCCAACATGCTGTTCTCAGACAAAAATGAATTTCAACAGCGCATTCTGAAAAATGGTCCCGTCGGTTCCCCGGGGCACCCTCTAATGGATCCTAATTAGAAGCTGTCACTTCTTGTTATGGGAAGGAAGGAATGGTTCAGCTTTCCCATCCCTTAACCTTGGAAAGGCTGAGATGAGAGCTGCCCCTAGGACTTGTTTCATTTAGGGCACTTTCACTCCTGCGAGGAATTAATTGGGAATTTCTGTGTGCGGTAGGGCAGGCACCTCCAGGAGGTGCATGACATGCAGACACTTCTAACGCTGTAAATTCATGCACATATAAGCGCAGACGCCCACTTCAGAAAATTTATTTTTTAAACATTTGTGCCTGCCATTTGTTTGTACACCAGAGTCCTGCCTCGAGCTCCTCTCCTGCTCAGCCTATACCCTCCAACAATCACCCACTGGATTCCCAGAGTGGGTCTCCAGTTTGATCAGTAGGTTTTTAAGAAATTGTTGTGAAACTACAGCTCCTAAACAATGAAGTCTCCCCTGTAGCTCCTACTAGCACATTCCTTACAGGCATCTTTTTCAGGCACTTGGTTTCTCGACAGTATTTACATAACCTGGCTGAAAACCCTCCCACAGCTGATTAAATGCCTGCTATGAAATCCAAAGCTCTGATTAAAAGGATGGAGCTTTCCAGGACTGCAATATTTGCACAGATGGTTAATACTCATGGCTTACTCTATAGAGGAAAAGGTGGCATTTTCTTCACAAGTAGATACACTCGGAGCTTTCCCATGGGAATTGCTTGTTTTGTTCAGATTATTATTTTAAAGCTATCATCAGATGTGATCACCCATTGAATTAGAGGAAGCAAAGGGAGATGATCAGATAATCCCTGAGGCACAAAGCGTTCTGAGTTGGATTTCAAGAGAGCTGTAGTCACCTATAGTCAATTTATTTAGCTCAAGGTGCTTCTCTTCTCCTCTGTATTTTCCTGAAAATACTTGTGCCTAGTAGCCGCAGATCCTTAAGAGATGTGGGATGTTGTAGTAATTTGCTCAAGGAAGTACCCTCTGAGCTGGTTGATCCGAAACCCCTTTTCAGAAAAAATGTATAGTTACAGAAGTGCAAAAGTGTACAGCGGGTAAATATCCAAACTAGGTCTTGAAAGATCACCGAGATGTCCCCTTTTCATCCAGCACATAGAAATCTTTCACAAAGAGAACTTCTCATCTATCCCAATCAGATGAGCATAAAGATCTAGACAGCCTAAAATATTAAATACAAATTAGGCAGAATAAAAATTAACTCTCTGAAGATGGAGATTTGTGCCAGGGGTCTTAGTTAGGGGGGAATATACCCTAGAATAAGAGAATCTCATTGCTTGCTTTTGTATTCCCATCTTGGTGAACAAGCGTGCTCTGATTTTGGCTGTTTGAGTGCTCTATTGAGCATATCCTAATCTTTCTAAGGTCCTGCAAAATGGAAAACCTAGGAGCAACTAAAGCGGTGGGCCGTTTTTTTTGGGAGGGGGGTTGATATGAAAGAGCAGGACTAAAGTGGAAGATTTTATCACGACTGCAGAGGAAGTGGGATCAGCTCTCAATTTACTGGAATTTCACTAGAGGCCACATAAGATAAATACTGGCAAAACACAATCGAGAAGCAAACCTTCTGGCACTTTGCTGGGGCTGTACTATTCATCTGGCCCTAGATCCGGTGCAGAAAGAGGGAGCTAAATCTACAACTGAGTTTATTACAGTGCAGAAGAATAAAGGGCTAGATTGCAGAAACTTTGACAATCAAATCTTTCTCAGATAGACTTTCCCCAATTCAGGATTTTAGCCTTTATCAAAGTCCTCTTTATCAAAACCTCTGAAATTTTCCAGTGTTTCCCAGGCAGGAACGAGCACATGAGGAAGTAATTAATGAGAGCAAGGGAAAGAAAAAAAAAAAAAAAGAATGTGCTGAATAGCGGCAAAACTGAAACTCAAATCCCTCATCTCACAGGCTGCCTCCTCAGTCCTCAAGATGCAGACAAAAGACACTCCAGCTCCTGACGAACAGCCTGAAGAGATGCCACAACCCCCTAAACATCCTGTAAAGCAGCAGTTGGCCAGCAGGGCTGGCTGATGGGCACTGATGTCATGTAGTGCAGGTCAAGTGTCTCGAGATGAGGTTATCTGAAGAAGCAACGAGATCATCCCAGGTCCTACATGCAAATGATCCATGGCAAACATAGGCTACAAAGCATCGCATTAGTGCTCTTCTGGTTTTCAGAAAGAGTAAGCAGTAAGTCTGGAATAATCACTTAATTAAGAAAAATCATAGAACATAGACTGGCCTAGGCTGGAAGGGACCTTAGAGGTCATTTAATCCAACCTCCCTGTCATGGGCAGGGACGCCTCTCAACTAGATCAGGCAACACATGGGGACCAAACGGGGATCGAACCCGTGACCTTGGTGTTATCAGCACCACGCTCTAACTGGCTGAGGCAACCGGCCCCCCAAAATACAACAAGTTTTCTGGAAGCTGTGCTCAGAGCCAGGACTGTTAGCCCAATCACCCAGTTCCCAGTAGGCTGAGTCTCACCCTTGTTCTGGCAGACACCTCAAACAACAGACCAAATCCACCTAAAATGCTTGAAAAAACCAAAACAACCCACCATAAAAAAAAAAACAACTACAAACAAACCTTAAGTAATTTGGATAAATTGTAACCTTACAGGAATGCTGTGCCTCAGTTTTCCCAGTTACAAATTAAGGACACAGGAATGC